>NW_021168846.1:0-2677 GCF_002162155.2 Triticum dicoccoides
ACTCATATCTCCAAGACGCATATGCCAAAGGTTAGCAGCATCACAATCAGAATTCTTTGAAATAACTGGAGTAGCGTTACCTGAAACGGTAGAACCTCGAAGGTAATAAAGACCATTGGTCGAACTTAAGTCACCTTTCATCACAATAAGGGAACCTTTGGTGACTTTCAAAACACTATCTCCACCTGAATACTTGTACCCCTTTGCATCAAGGGCACTCATAGAAATAAGATTTCTCTTCATCTTCGGAATATACCGAACATCTGTCAAAGTTCTGATTATGCCATCAAACATCTTGATTCGAATAGAACCTATGCCTTCAATCTTGCATGGTGAATTATCAAAACCCAAAACGGAACCAGCAGCAGTAGTGGAATCAAAAGTATTAAACCAATCTCTATGTGGACACATATGAAAAGTGCATGCAGTGTCAAGTACTCACTCATCATTGGTCTCAGCACATCCAGCAATAACGACAAGAGCATCATCGGAACTATCATCACGAGCAACGTTAGCAGAATTTTCACCTGGTTTGTTACCTTTCCTCTTTTCCTTGTTCTGCAACTTGAAACACTCAGAGATGTCATGCCCGTCTCTCCTGCAGTATCTACAATACTTCTTGTCTCTGGATTGCGACCGGCCCCTGTAGCCGTTCTTACTTTTGCCTCTATTTCCATTATTGGAGTTCTTCTCCTTTGTCCTGCCACGAACAGATAATCCCTCGGCTTGGGATGAACTCGAACCATCATGAGGCACCATTAATTTCATCTTCTCCTTAGAGTTCAAAGCTTCATAAACTTCATTAAGTGTGAGAGTATCATGACTGTATAATATGGTGTCTCTAAAATTGGTATAAGAACTTGGCAGTGAACAAAGTAGCATTAAAGCAGTATCTTCCTCTTCATACTTAACCTCCATTGCAGCTAGATCGGATATGATCTCTTTAAATTCTGAAATATGAATCAAAACATTACCTCCCTCGGGTAACCTGTGCAGGAATAATTTTTGCTTCAGATGCATCTTGCTGGTGAGATCCTTGGTCATGCAAATCCCTTCTAGCTTTAACCATAGAGCGGCGGCAGTTTTCTCGCTCAAAACTTCCTGCAAAATATTATTATGCAAATGGAGTTGAATTTTTGACAAAGCCTTACGATCAATTCTTTTCTCCTCATTAGTCCAATCCTCAATTCGGTTCTTCCCAAAACTATCCAGTGCTTCATCATAGTCGGACTGTGCCAACAACGCCCGCATCTTGACTTGCCATAGAGTAAACCTTGTGTCACGGTCCAGCGGCGGAAGATCGTACTTCATGGATGCCATGAGCAGATTAAATCTGTGTACACAAAGTAGTACAAGCCGGTAGAATTTTTTTTGACAGAATTTATATGCGGATCAAATTGAGCAAGGAACAGTAGCACCTGGTAGTATCCGCTAGTGGATGTAGCAGTCGAAGGGAAAAGAAATATGAACTAGTAGCCCTCACGACAGACTTGATGCTTGACAAGTTGACGTGATGGGAACAAGTAGTACTCGACTAGTACTCCTGTCCTCGAGTAGATGAATTTGGCTTCAGCGGAAGTAGCACCAACAGCCACTGTTGATGTCCTCGGAACTTTGAGCCTGTTCATGGGTAGCATCCACAAATTGGCGGAATCGGACAAAAAACGACTGCAGCTTGGGTGACTTGCACGTCGTGGGAACTCCTGTCGATCTCGGTTTCAACGGCGGCAGCAAAAATCGAGCTGCCCTCGGATTGACAGATCGCATGCAGGCGGCGACGCGCAACCCTAATTCCCTCGTCTCAAAAATCCCGTATCTGTAAACTTGGCTCTGTAAACATGGCTCTGTATACCGACGCGTACGAGTACAACTCGTTTACTTGTCCTCCAAGGACTCTCGCCCTCTTATATACCCCATGTAGTCGCACCTCAGACGGTCTGTCGTCTTGTGCTTGTAATACTCCTCCTCATAGTGATTGCGCCTTCGTGCGTCCGTGGTTTTCTCCCGCAAGGGTTTCCACGTAAAAATTCGTGTCTCTTTGTCTCGTTTATTCTCGTTATTATCTAACACTTCAGCGGTGCAAATGAAAAAGAATGATGTTCCCGGTGATCCTTCGTGGTGCCAAGCCGGCCTGCATAGTTCTTTGTCGTGGTTCATTCTCAGATCTGGAGTTCCCCTTTTCCCGGCGTGTGGCAGGTCGCACTGCTTCGATCTTCATGTGGCTCACAATCTTTGCGGTTTGGCCGTTGTCGTTGATTGATTGCGACTAGGTCGGAGTCGCTTTGTTTGGGAGAGGTGATAACGATGATGTCAATGTGCTATGTCGACGACGCTTTCTTCGCAGCGGTGTGTGTATAGTGACATGTTTGTGTGCCTAATCAACGGGTTGTCGACTTGTTTTTCACTAATAAACCGGACATCTCTCTTCTTAATCAATGAAAATGACAAGTCATTTGTCTTGTTTCAACAAACAGGCCTAAGTAAATTGTGATGAGTAAACAATAGAACACCAAATAAGGACAATGCAAATAGAACAAGTACAGAGCATTCTTTGAAGAAACATACCTATGTGAGCCCGACTGCCCGACTGCTGGTCACAGTCTATGAGATTGGGTGATATCTAGAAAGCTCATAAGAAAGTAAGGAGTATGACTAATAAGCTCCACCCGTGGGGTTT
>NW_021168847.1:0-1299 GCF_002162155.2 Triticum dicoccoides
ATTTTAGTTTGGAGATATTTGAGCATTTAAATATTTTATATTATTTTAAATGCCCAAATTCAAATATTTATGATTTAATTCAAAAACCCTAGGATGGCCTAGGAAAATGTGCACCATTTTTGGCAGAGGTTCTGAACCAAGACAAAAATGATGGGCATTTTAGAAGGGCATTTCAGGTTCATTGAAAAATTATTTTAGTAACCCTAGTTGGTTTCAGAGGGGACTGGGGGTTCTGTCATCCCCATTTCAAGTTTCTGATGAAAGAGTAAACATGATGCAACACTCTAATGCATGACTAGCTAGGTTGTGACAACTCACCCCCACTCAAAAGAATCTCGTCCCGAGATTTGGGTTCCTCCGGGAAGAAGGCGGGGTACTCGAGTCGAAGACGATCCTCCCTTTCCCAAGTTGCTTCATCCTCGGAATGGTGCGACCATTGAACCTTGAGAAACTTGATATTATGACGTCGGGTGGTACGTTCGGCCTGAACGAGGATACGAATGGGGTACTCTCGATATGTAAGATCATCTTGGAGATCAAGCATTTCGTGGTCCACTTCACGGATAGGATCCGAGAAACAACGCCTGAGTTGAGAAACGTGGAAGACATCATGAACTCTGGAGAGGTGTGGAGGTAGTTCCAACTGGTAGGCAACTTCTCCTCGTTTGGCAAGAATGCGAAAAGGTCCAATGTAACGAGGAGCCAATTTGCCTTTGATACCGAAACGATGGGTTCCCTTCAGAGGGGTGACCCGAAGATAGGCCTTCTCGTCAACCTCGAAAGTCATAGCCTTATGTTTTCGGTCATATTGACTCTTTTGACGGGATTGGGCTGTTTTCAACTTTTCACGAACGATACGAACTTGTTCTTCTGCTTCCTGAATCATATCTGGGCCAAAGAATTGTCTTTCCCCGGTCTCTGACCAGTTAAGGGGTGTTCGACATCGTCGTCCATAGAGAACTTCAAAAGGGGCTTTACCCAAGCTAGATTGATAGCTGTTGTTGTAAGCGAATTCGGCAAACGGAAGGCACTTCTCCCAGTCCATTCCGAATGAGATAACAGAGGCTCGAAGCATGTCTTCTAGAATTTGGTTGACGCGTTCCACTTGACCACTCGACTGAGGGTGGAAAGCGGTGCTAAAGGAAAGACGGGTTCCCATAGCATTTTGGAAACTTTCCCAAAATCGAGAGGTGAAAAGACTTCCTCGATCCGAGTTAATTTCCAAAGGGACACCATGAAGGGACACTATTCGGGAGATGTATAAGTCTGCCAGCTGGCTAGCGGTTATACTCTCTCGAA
>NW_021168848.1:0-978 GCF_002162155.2 Triticum dicoccoides
GTTCTTCCTTAAGATGCCCGTTAAGGAATGCTGTTTTGACGTCCATCTGCCATATCTCATAATCATAGTATGCGGCAATTGCTAACATGATTCGGACGGACTTTAGCTTCACTACGGGAGAGAATGTCTCGTCGTAGTCAATCCCTTGAACCTGTCGATAACCCTTAGCGACAAGTCGAGCTTTATAGATGGTAACATTACCATCCGCGTCCGTCTTCTTCTTAAAGATCCATTTGTTTTCTATCGCTCGCCGATCATCGGGCAAGTCTGTCAAAGTCCATACTTTGTTTTCATACATGGATTCTATCTCGGATTTCATGGCTTCAAGCCATTTGTTGGAATCCGGGCCCGCCATTGCTTCTTCATAGTTCGAAGGTTCATTGTTGTCTAACAACATGATTTCCAGGACAGGGTTGTCGTACCACTCTGGTGCGGAACGTGTCCTTGTGGACCTACGAAGTTCAGCAGTAACTTGATCCGAAGTACTTTGATCATTATCATGGTTTTCCTCTTCAGTTGGTGTGGGCATCACAGGAACGGTTTCCTGTGCTGCGTTACTATCCCGCTCAAGAGGTAGTACTTCATCGAGTTCTACTTTCCTCCCACTTACTTCTTTCGAGAGAAACTCTTTTTCCAGAAAGCATCCGTTCTTGGCAACAAAGATCTTGCCTTCGGATCTTAAGTAGAAGGTATACCCTACAGTTTCCTTAGGGTATCCTATGAATACACATTTTTCCGACTTGGGTTCGAGCTTTTCAGGTTGAAGTTTCTTGACATAAGCTTCGCATCCCCAAACTTTTAGAAACGACAGCTTAGGTTTCTTTCCAAACCATAATTCATACGGTGTCGTCTCAACGGATTTAGACGGTGCCCTATTTAAAGTGAATGTAGCTGTCTCTAGAGCGTATCCCCAAAATGATAGCGGTAAATCGGTAAGAGACATCATAGACCGCACCATATCCAATAGAGTGCGATTAC
>NW_021168849.1:0-1709 GCF_002162155.2 Triticum dicoccoides
TAAGCTATGGAAAGAACAACACAAGAGACACAGGGTTTATACTGGTTCGGGCCACCGTTGTGGTGTAATACCCTACTCTAGTGTGGTTTGGTGGATAGCCTCTTGGGCTGATGATGATGAGCAATACAAGGAAGAACAGCCTCGCGAGGGTCTGTTCTTGGCTGGGGCGATGAACTGCTAGGAGGAGTTCAGTCACCCTTCTCTCTCTCTCTGTGTGATGCTACTCGATCCGATCCCAGCTTGTTTCTGGATTGGCCGATCTGATCTCTCTCTCTTCCTGATGATCTCTTCTTCTCCCCTTGGTCTCTCTCTCTTCCTGATGATCTCTTCTTCTCCCCTTGGTCTCTCTCTTTTATCTCATCTGGGGGTGGCTAGTCCTATTTATAGGCAAAGGCCCTGGGCCTCTTCCCAAATATTGAGCGGGAAGGGCGCCAACAATTGGCCATTTTGAAGGGTAACATCGGGTACACTTATCCTGACTAAAGTTGGTCCTCGCCTGCCAAAGACTCTGGTGGTGACGCTGGCTTGGGCTCCACAATGACTTCCTCCCTGCCGTTGGGCTGGTCTTGGTCTCGTTGCACCGAAACGGGTGCCTTTGCTTGATGCTCTCGCCTGCGCTTGCTCCCTTTGCACCAAAGATGAAAGGAGGACACTGCGCGGGCTGGCGCCCGCCTGGCACCCTTGGTCATCATGGCTTGCATCACGGGCACCTCGTGAGGTACCCCGCCTTGATTTCTCCGCCTCCTCGCGAGCCAGCCTGATGAGGCCGTGCCTGAGGAAGCTCCGTGTCATCCTCCCCGCGAGGCTTGGCCCCTCGCGAGGGTCTTGGGTCTGTGTTGATGAAGATGGGCCGCGCTGGGCCCCCCTTTGAGCCACGCCGCAGGCCGCAGGCAGGCAAGTCTGGGGACCCCCATTCCCAGAACGCCGACAGTAGCCCCCGGGCCCAAGGCGCGCCCGGACTTGGCCGTACAGGGAGGCGAAAGGGCAAGAGCGAAGCGCCGCGGGCCCTAACAGCCTGCAACCTTGGGCGCCGCATGGCGGTTGATTGGGCGTGGGCGCCTCAGCAACCGCGCATGTTGATAAAGGAGCGGCATCTTCCTAGGTTTTGCTTTCTCCGGTTGCTTCTCAGATCCCCTTTCCTGCGCCTCTCCTTCCTTCCTCCAAAATTTCTAGATCTACTTCGACCGCGTGACCTAGGAAGCCATGGCGCCTCGTCAGTCCCCGGCCGGAGCTTGGTACTCGTCTGCCCTGGATTCGCCGAATGTGTCGGAGGCTGCCTGAGCTCACTGGCGACAACCCGTAAGCACTTGATTCTTATCTTTATTTCTTGTTCTGCTGCTGAGGCTTGACGTCCGCATCTCTTGGATAGGCTGGCGCCCGCAGCAAAGAAGCCGAAGGGAGCTCCTGAGGTTCCATCCAGGGCAGCGCCTCTGCCCACGAAGGAAGGTGACCGCGACGCACGGGCCTCTCCTGCCCGGTCGTCCTCGCGAGGCCTGGCTGAGCCGGCTGGGGCGAGCTCAGCCCCCATGGCCCAAGCGACTCCCGAGGTGCCTTTGCCTGCTGCCGCCACCACAGCCGTTGGGGCGCAGCAGGCTCCGCCTCAGGATGTTGTGGTCGCACTGCCGCCTTCTCCTCCTACTCCACCGACTGCTATCTCTCCGACTCCTCTTGCCGTTTTGGATCGTGCTGCTGCTGAGCTGGACCGGCTG
>NW_021168850.1:0-1131 GCF_002162155.2 Triticum dicoccoides
TTTCAGAAGCAACACTAGATGGTTTATTATTAGGCTTCATTTGTTGCTCAAATTCTTTTGCCACAATCTGATTTTCACTCTTATTCTTCTCCTGTTGTGCTTTATTAGCTCTATTAATATCATCTTTCAAAATGGAATCAGGAGTCATAGGAAGCAAAGTAATATTTTTATCCTTATGAACAAGAGTATAGTGATTGTTTCTACCATGGTGTACAGAATTTTTATCAAATTGCCATGGTCTACCAAGTAATAAGGAACATGCTTGCATAGGTACCACATCACAATCAACATAATCAGCATATGTAGAGATACTAAAATGCACATGAACAGTACGTGTTACCTTAACCTTGCCGCTGTTGTTGAACCATTGGATGTAGTAAGGATGTGGATGTGGTCTTGTGGTGAGAGCAAGCTTCTCCACCATCTCCATGCTAGCCAAGTTGTTGCAGCTCCCTCCGTCTATGATGACGCGCACAGAACGTTCCTTCACAACTCCCTTGGTATGGAACAAATTGTGCCTCTGATTTTGCTCAGCTTGTGTGACCTGCACACTCAAAACACGTTGAGCAACTAAACATTCATACCTGTCAGCGTCTTCAGGAGCCATGTATTGCGTCTCATGATCAGAATCATCTCCACCATGTTCTTCACGTATAATAAGAGCCAAAGTCTCCTCATCATAGTCACTAGCGGACTCATATCCACCATCCGCGGTAGCAATCATCACACGGAGAGATTTGCATTCTCTCGCATAATGACCTCCTCCCTTACAACGACGACAAATAATATCACTTGTGTGCCCTGTTGATGCCATGGAAGAAGAAGAACGCTGTGCAGGCCCCGCAGGTGCGCTCTTGGCAGATAATGGTGGTTGTGCCTGTTTTCTTGTATCACGGCTGGAGGTGGCACCGGATGGAGGTGCTGGTGCAGTTGAAGTAGAAGATGCACGTGGTGTCCATGATGAAGGTCGGCCTGCAGAAAAGTTAGTTCGCCCCAATGCTTGTCGATCCTGCACTTCACGTTCAGCTTTACAAGCAAGATGGAATAAACGAGTGATATTAGTATACTCCTTATAGTCTAGAATGGTCTGAATCTCTCTATTTAATCCACCCAGAAAACGTGCAAGCATAG
>NW_021168851.1:0-1601 GCF_002162155.2 Triticum dicoccoides
GAAAGAACTATGTGGCGCTTTGGCTCATCGTATGATGTATTCGCTTCCTTATCTTTTCTCTTTCTCGGTCTGGTAGACATGTCCTTCACATAGATAACATGTGCCACATCATTGGCTAGGACGAACGGTTCGTCAGTGTACCCAAGATTTTTCAGATCCACTGTTGTCATTCCGTACTGTGGGTCTACATGTACCCCGCCTCCTGACACATTGACTCATTTGCACTTAAACAAAGGGACCTTAAAATCATGTCCGTAGTCAAGTTCCCATATGTCCACTATGTAACCATAATATGTGGCCTTTCCCCTCTCGGTTGTTGCATCAAAGCGGACACCGCTGTTTTGGTTGGTGCTCTTTTGATCTTGGTCAATCGTGTTAAATGTATTCCCATTTATCTCGTATCCTTTCCAAATCATAACAGTCGAAGATGGTCCCCTGGATAACAAGTACAGCTCATCACAAACAGTGTTGTCACCTCTGATACGTGCTTCCAACCAACTACTGAAAGTCATGATGTGTTCACATGTAATCCAGTCGTCGCACTGCTCCGGGTGTTTGGAGCGCAGACTGTTCTTGTGTTCATCAACATACGGGGTCACCAAGGTAGAGTTCTGTAGAACTGTGTAGTGTGCTTGAGACTAAGAATATCCGTCCCTGCATATTATTGAGTCCCTTCCAAGCGTGCCTTTTCCAGTCAGTCTCCCCTCATACCGCGATTTAGGGAGACCTATCTTCTTAAGGCCAGGAATGAAGTCAACACAAAACCCGATGACATCCTCTGTTTGATGGCCGATGGAGATGCTTCCTTCTGGCCTAGCGCGGTTACGGACATATTTCTTTAGGACTCCCATGAACCTCTCAAAGGGGTACATATTGTGTAGAAACACGGGGCCCAGAATGACAATCTCGTCAACTAGATGAACTAGGACGTGCGTCATGATATTGAAGAAGGATGGTGGGAACACCAGCTCGAAACTTATAAGACATTGCACCACATCACTCCTTAGCCTTGGTATGATTTCTGGATCGATCACCTTCTGAGAGATTGCATTGAGGAATGCACATAGCTTCACAATGGTTAATCGGACGTTTTCCGGTAGAAGCCCCCTCAATGCAACCGGAAGTAGTTGCGTCATAATCACGTGGCAGTCATGAGACTTTAGGTTCTGAAACTTTTTCTCTGCCATATTTATTATTCCTTTTATATTCGACGAGAAGCCAGTTGGGACCTTCATACTAAGCAGGCATTCAAAGAAGATTTCCTTCTCTTCTTTGGTAAGAGCATAGCTGGCAGGACCTTCATACTGCTTTGGAGGCATGCCGTCTTTTTCGTGCAAACGTTGCAGGTCCTCCCGTGCCTCAGCTGTATCTTTTGTCTTCCCATACACGCCCAAGAAGCCTAGCAGGTTCACGCAAAGGTTCTTCGTCACGTGCATCACGTCGATCGAAGAGCGGACCTCTAGGTCTTTCCAGTAGGGTAGGTCCCAAAATATAGATTTCTTCTTCCACATGGGTGCGTGTCCCCCAGCGTCACTCGGAACAGCTAGTCCGCCGGGACCCTTTCCAAAGATTACGTGTAAATCATTGACCATAGCAAGTAC
>NW_021168852.1:0-2620 GCF_002162155.2 Triticum dicoccoides
GCTATGCTAACGGGTGGGTCTTGTCCATCACATCATTCTCCTAATGATGTGATCTCGTTCATCAAATGACAACACATGTCTATGGTTAGGAAACTTAACCATCTTTGATTAATGAGCTAGTCTAGTAGAGGCTTACTAGGGACATGGTGTTTTGTCTATCTATTCACACATGTATCAAGTTTCCGATTAATACAATTCTAGCATGAATAATAAACATTTATCATGATATAAGGAAATATAAAATAACAACTTTATTATTGCCTCTAGGGCATATTTCCTTCAGTCTCCCACTTGCACAAGAATCAATAATCTAGTTCACATCGCCATGTGATTTAACACTAATAGTTCACATCTTTATGTGATTAACACCCATAGTTCACATCGCCATGTGACCAACATCCAATGGGTTTACTAGAGTCAATAATCTAGTTCACATCGCTATGTGACTAACGCCCAAAGAGTACTAAGGTGTGATCATGTTTTGCTTGTGAGAGAAGTTTAGTCAACGGGTCTGCCACATTCAGATCCGTATGTATTTTGCAAATTTCTATGTCTACAATGCTCTGCATGGAGCTACTCTAGCTAATTGCTCCCACGTTCAATAAGTATCTAGATTGAGACTTAAAGTCACCTAGATCAGTGCCATAGCTTGCATCGATGTAGCTCTTTACGACGAACTCTTTATCACCTCCATAACCGAGAAATATTTCCTTAGTCCTCTAAGGATAATTTTGACCGTTGTCTATTGATCTACTCTTGGAACAATATTCTACCCCCTTGCTAAATTCATGGCAAGGTACACAACAGGTTTGTTACACAGCATGGCATACTTTATAGAACCTATGGCTGAGGCATAGGGAATGACTTTCATTCTCTCTCTATCTTCTGCCGTGGTTGGGGTTTGAATCTTACTCAACTTCATACCTTACAACTCAGGCAAGAACTCCTTCTTTGACTGATCCATTTTGAACTCCTTCAAAATCTTATCAAGGTATGTACTTATCCAAAGTCTTATCAAGCGCCTTGATCTATCTCTATAGATCTTGATGCCCAATATGTAAGCAGCTTTACCGAGGTCTTTCTTTGAAAAACTCCTTTCAAACACTTCTTTATGCTTTCCTGAAAATTATACATCATTTCCGATCAACAATATGTCATTCACATATACTCATCAGAAATGTTGTAGTGCTCCCACACACTTTCTTGTAAATATAGGCTTCACCGCAAGTCTATTTAAAACTATATGCTTTGATCAACTCATCAAAACGTATATTCTGACTTCGAGATGCTTGCACCAGTCCATAGATGGATCGCTGGAGCTTGCACATTTTGTTAGCACCTTTAGGATTGACAAAACCTTTTGGTTGCATCATATACAACTTTTCTTTAAGAAATCCATTAACGAATGGAGTTTTGACATCCATTTTCCACCTTTCATAAAATGCGGCAATTGCTAACAAGATTCAGACAGAGTTAAGCATCGCTACGAGTGGGAAAGTCTCATCGCAGCCAACTCCTTGAACTTGGCCAAAACGTTTTGTGACAAGTCGAGCTTTGTAGATAGTAACACTGCCATCAGTTCATACGGTGTTACTATCTACAAAGTAACACTGCCCTATTTAACGTGAGTGCAGCTGTCTCTAATGCATAACCCTAGATAGTGGTAAACCAGTAAGAGACATGATAGATCATACCATATCTAATAAAGTACGGTTACGACGTTCAGACACACCATTACGTTGTGGTGTTCCAGGTGGTGTGAGTTGTGAAACTATTCCTCATTGTTTTAAATGAAGGCCAATCTCGTAACTCAAATATTCGCCTCCGCGATCAGATCATAGAAACTTTATTTTTCTTGTTACGATGATTCTCCACAACATTCTGAATTCTGAAACTATTCCACATTGTTTTAAATCAAGGCCAATCTCGTAACTCAAATATTCGCCTCCGCGATCAGATCATAGAAACTTTATTTTTCTTGTTACGATGAGACAGTGGTTGAAACCATTCTGAATTATTTGAGCTTGTGTTTCATCAAGTAGATATACCCATATCTGCTCAAAATCATCTGTGAAGGTTAGAAAATAACGATACCCGCCGCGAGCCTCTACACTCATCGGACCGCATACATCGGTATGTATTATTTCCAGTAAGTCAGTGGATCCCTCCATTGTTCCGGAGAACAGAGTTTTAGTCATCCTGCCCATGAGGCATGGTTCACAAGCATCAAATGATTCATAATCAAGTGATTCCAAAAGTCCATCTGCATGGAGTTTCTTCATGCACTTTACACCAATATGACCTAAACGGTAGTGCCACAAGTATGTTGCACTATCATTATCAACTTTGCATCTTTTGGCATCAATATTATGAATATGTGTATTACTATGATTGAGATTCAATAAACCCTTTACATTGGGTGTGTGACCATTGAAGGTTTATTCATGTAAATAGAACAACAATTGTTGTCTGACTTAAATGAATATCCGTATTGCAATAAACATGATCCCATCATATTCATGCTCAACACAAACACAAAATAACATTTATTTAGGTTCAACACTAATCCCGAAGGTAGAGGGAGTATGTGATGATGATCTTATCAACCTTGGAATCAATT
>NW_021168853.1:0-1065 GCF_002162155.2 Triticum dicoccoides
CAGCGATACTATGTTTCCTTTCCCGATGATCAGTAGTGGTGCCTAGTTGGGGTTATCGATTCAGGACCTTGTCGCATGTTGGGGGTCTTTTCTATTTTGGCACCGTAGTCGGGCCATGAGTGATTTGTTTGATGGATGTTATTTATGTACTCTGATGTGACGTGGCGAGTGTAAGCCAACTATGTTATCTTCCCCTTTTTATCATATACTACATGGGATGTTGTAATGATTGCCTAACTTGCGACATTGCTTTCAATGCGGTTATGTCTCTAAGTCGTGCCTCGACACGTGGGAGCTATAGCCGCATCGAGGGCGTTACAAGTTGGTAATCAGAGCCTTCCCCGACCTTAGGAGCCCCATTGCTTGATCGTTTTTAGCAGCCGAGTTGTGTCTAGAAAAATGTTTTGAGTCCTTAGGAATTATATATCGGAGAGCTTAGGAATTCTTTTTACTTCCCAGTCTCCTCATCGCTCTGGTAAGGCATCCTGGTGTAGAGTTTTGACTCTTCTCTTCTCAAATTTCACTAAAAAAAAATTTAGGATCACGCGAGTATTTTGGTTTTGTTCCGATGGTTTTGTGACGAGAACATTGTTCTTGGTGCCTCCTGTCTTTAGGGGTTGTGGCAGTGTCCCGGGGAGTTGAGCTCCGAGGTGTTGTCGTCACAATTTTATCGTTGCAATTCTGGTATACTTGAGATATGTTCGCCGACATCGAAAATCTCTTTTATGCAGTTCGTTGGTGAGATAACCTCGACGCCACCCAGTACTGGGGCGGGAGTTCGGGAGTATCGCCATAACTTGTATAACGGATGCTTTTCGAAGGTTGAGGTAGATGGTTTCCGAAGTTTTCTTGGTTATGTGTTGAAGGATGGATACAGCTGGATGTAGGATTTGCTAGTTTGGGTGAAATATTGTGCTTCCCCTGTATCCCCAACACCTGATTGCATAACCAGAAAGGTTCGGGAATTTCATAGGTGGGAATTCTAGTAGCTCTAGTTCTTCTTCCACGGATATTGGTTTGAGATTGGGATTTCTTACCGATTATTCGTTCTTGATCCGTACCTTG
>NW_021168854.1:0-1030 GCF_002162155.2 Triticum dicoccoides
CGGCGGCCTACGGGGGCTAGCATGACGCCAAATCTTGCGTAGGCGGCCTCTCACAAGTCTGGAAGTGTTGTGACGGTTGCAAACGCTCGGCGCACTTGTCCGGGGTGTGCCCCCCCAATCGCGGACGGCGTCGCCGCCGACACCTGGAGGGGGGAAACGGACGCGTCGGGTCTACACGGAGGGGATCTTGCTGTGGGTCTAGCCCGGTTGTTGCTCCAAATTGTTCCTATGGGCTGACCTAACACAACCGGGCGGGGAGGTCCGCTGGTCAAAGCTCGTCTGTGCAAAGTCAAAGGGCTAGATCCCGTGGTCAAACGCTACAGGGTTAGGCGGGACGGGGGCCCTGGGGGGGTAGCAATGCCACCGGAGCATCGCACCGGGCCCTCATACATGCGGGGTGGTGTGGTGGCATGTCCTAAGAGGCGGCACGCGTCTCCGGGGCGTGGCCCCCCCTCACGGACGGCGATGACATAGTAGTAGACGTTCTGCGGTAACGATGCGGCGTGAATATTATTAAATACTCGGAGCGCGATAAAATCATGAGTTGTTTTGCACGGCGTGGGCACATGTGCTATAGGGACGATGGTATTTTTTCATAATTTTTGGTGATGGAGAAGTATCCGAAAAATTCCCTCTACGCGGATTGGCCCTTCACGCGTCTACGGCTGTGGCCGGCGGCCTACGGGGGCTAGCATGCCGCCAAATCTTGCGTAGGCGGCCTCTCACAAGTCTGGAAGTGTTTTGACGGTTGCAAACGCCCGGCACGCGTTTTCGGGGTGTGCCCCACCCCCTCACGGACGGCGCCGCCGCCGGCACCTGGAGGGGGGAAACGGACGCGTCGGGTCTACACGGAGGGGATCTTGCTCTGGGTCTGGCCCGGTTGTTGCTCCAAAGTGTTCCTATGGGCTGACCTAACACAACCGGGCGGGGAGGTCCGCTGGTCAAAGCCCGTTCGTGCAAAGTCAAAGGGCTAGATCCCGTGGTCAAACGCTACAGGGTTAGGCGGGACCGGGGCCCTGGGGGTAGCAAT
>NW_021168855.1:0-1045 GCF_002162155.2 Triticum dicoccoides
TTCAGCACTTGGTCATCGGTGATTCGAATCACGTCGAGTACGACTACATCATCACCTTGCAAGCTTCCGCACGCGATCTACAAGTGGTATGTAGATGCAAACTCTCTCCCTTGACTCGTTGCTTAGATGAACTCATAGATGGATCTTGGTGAAACCGTAGGAAAATTTTTAATTTTCTGCAACGTTCCCCAACAGTGGCATCATGAGCTAGGTCTATGCGTAGTTCTCTTTGCACGAGTAGAACACAATTTTGTTGTGGGCGTGGATTTTGTCATCTTACTTGCCTCTACTAGTCTTTTCTTGCTCAACGGTATTGTGGGATGAAGCGGCCCGGACCAACCTTACACGTACGCTTACGTGAGACCGGTTCCACCGACTGACATGCACTAGTTGCATAAGGTGGCTGGCGGGTGTCTGTCTCTCCCACTTTAGTTGCAGCGGAATCGATGAACAGGGCCCTTATGAAGGGTAAATAGAAGTTGACAAAATCACGTTGTGGTGATTCGTAGGTAAGAAAACGTTCTTGCAAGAACCCAATTGCAGCCACGTAAAAGATGCAACAACAATTAGAGGACGTCTAACTTGTTCTTGCAGCGATTGATCATGTGATGTGATATGGCCAGAAGTTGTGATGAATGATGAATTGTGATGTATGAGATCATGTTCTTTGTAATAGGATTCACGACTTGCATGTCGATGAGTATGACAACCGGCAGGAGCCATAGGAGTTGTCTTTATTTTTTGTATGACCTGCGTGTCATTGAATAACGCCATGTAAACTACTTTACTTTATTGCTAAACGTTAGTCATAGAAGTAGAAGTAGTCGTTGGCGTGACAACTTCATGAAGACACGATGATGGAGATCATGATGATGGAGATCATGGTGTCAAGCCGGTGACAAGATGATCATGGAGCCCCGAAGATGAAGATCAATGGAGCTATATGATATTGGCCATATCATGTCACAACTATATAATTGCATGTGATGTTTATTATGTTTATGCATCTTGTTTACTTAGGACGACGGTAGTAAATAAGATGATC
>NW_021168856.1:0-1585 GCF_002162155.2 Triticum dicoccoides
CGTCACGTGTAATAAGAGCCAAAGTCTCCTCATCATAGTCACTAGCGGACTCATACCCACCATCCTCAGTAACAATCATCACACTCTTAGATTGGCATTCTCTCGCATAATGACCTCCACCCTTGCAACATCGACAACTAATATCATGTGATTGCCCTGTTGATGCCATGGATGAAGAAGAGCTCTTTGCAGGCCCAGAAGGTGTGCTCTTGGCAGATAGTGGTGATTGTGCCTGCTTTATTGTATCACGGTTGGAGGTGGCAGCCGACGGAGGCGCAGGTGTAGCAGAACGTGTGGAAGTAGATGATGCACGTGGTGTCCATGATGAAGATCGACCTGCAGAAAAGTTAGTCCGCGCCAATGCCTGTCGATCCTGCACTTCACGTTCAGCTTTACAAGCAAGATGGAATAACGAGTGATATTAGTATACTCCTTATACTCTAGAATCGTCTGAATATCTCTATTTAATCCACCCATAAAACGTGCAAGCATAGCTTCATTCTCCTCAACAATACCACATCTAATCATGCCAGTTTGTAATTCCTGATAATATTCTTCTACAGAATTTTTTCCCTGTCTTAAGCGCTGCAATTTTTGAAGTAATTCACGTTTATAATATGGTGGAACCCAACGAGTACGCATAGCAGTTTTCAAAGCAGCCCAAGTAGTCGGAATAGGATATAATCTACAATGCTCAGACCACCAAACACATGCAAAACTAGTGAATGCACAAACAGCAGCAGGAACAGTCTCTCCTCGGGATATTGTAAACATGTAAATCGTTGTTCGGTTTCTAACTCCCAAGTAAGATATATATATCAGGAACATATCTACCCTCAAATGGTGGAATATTTAATTTTAGTTTAGGGAGATGGTCATGATCTCGTACCTGAGGGTGAGCCCTACCATTGCCATTATTTGCATGTGGACGACCTGGTGGTTGCTGTGCTGGTGGTGGCACGTAGTTCTGATTTTGATCAACCTCATCCTCATAATCTCCCACATAATCATCCTCCTCCACATCAGCAGTAGGAGCCACAGAAGTATCAACAGCAGCACCAACAGTTTGGCCCGACTGAAGAGGGACACGGCTCGCTCGGCGGAGGGCTGTTTCCCGACATGGAGGTAGTCGGTGTTGTTGCTGTTGTTGCAGAGGTGCGGCAGGAGCAGCCGGTGGTTGATAGAGGCGGAGGTGTCCCGTCTTTCGATGAGATGATGGATTTTCGCTTTGGTGGAAGTCGACTTTGACGATCCGACTACGAACGTGCGAGGACGTCGCGCCTTAGCAATCGCTAAACCAACTCCGAGAGGTTATTGACCACGCCGGAGCACGATCAACCTGACCACGAGGGTCTGATTCCTGCGAGCAAACGAAGAACAAGCAAGAATCTGAGATTGCAATCTGGATATTGCGAATATAAGATGAAAGCTTTATTGATCAAGGTGGGGTTCTGTGACGCCTTTGTCTGGTCGTTGAACACAAACGAAGTACGCGAAGTTGCAGCTATGGCGAACTTTAATCTAAACAAAACCCGAAGTCTAAACGATGCCCTAAGGGCTGTATATATGGAGGAAGAGGGGGGGG
>NW_021168857.1:0-1070 GCF_002162155.2 Triticum dicoccoides
TGCCTTTGCCTGTACCTAGTGTTCCTTGGGAGGATATATCTATGGACTTTGTTTTAGGTTTACCTCGAACAAAGAAGGGGAGGGATAGCATATTTGTTGTCGTGGATAGATTCTCGAAAATGGCACACTTTATACCATGTCATAAAAGCGATGATGCTGTTAATGTTGCTGATTTGTTCTTTCGTGAAATTATTCGCTTGCATGGTGTGCCAAATACTATTGTTTCAGATCGTGATACTAAATTTCTTAGCCACTTTTGGAGATGTTTATGGGATAAGTTGGGGACTAAACTGCTTTTTAGTACTACTTGTCACCCCCAAACTGATGGACAAACTGAAGTAGTCAATAGAACGTTGTCTACTATGCTTAGGGCTGTTTTGAAGAATAATAAGAAAATGTGGGAGGAATGCTTGCCTCATATTGAATTTGCTTATAATCGCTCATTGCATTCTACTACTAAGATGTGCCCTTTTGAAGTTGTGTATGGTTTCCTACCTCGTGCACCTATTGATTTGTTGCCTCTTCCATCGTCGGAGAAGGTTAATTTTGATGCTACACAACGTGCTGAATTGATTTTAAAAATGCATGAGTTAACTAAGGAAAACATTGAGCGTATGAATGTTAAATATAAACTTGCTGGAGATAAGGGTAGAAAACATGTTGTGTTTGCACCTGGAGATCTTGTTTGGTTACATTTGCGTAAGGATAGATTTCCTGATTTGCGCAAATCAAAGCTAATGCCACGTGCTGATGGTCCCTTTAAGGTGTTAGAGAAAATAAATGATAATGCATATAAACTTGAGCTGCCTGCAGATTTTGGGGTTAGTCCCACTTTTAACATTGCAGATTTGAAGCCTTATTTGGGTGAGGAAGATGAACTTCCGTCGAGGACGACTTCATTTCAAGAAGGGGAGGATGATGAGGACATCAATACAATTGTTACACCCACAGCCCCTGCTGCTATACATACTGGACCAATTACTAGAGCTCGTGCACGCCAACTAAATTACCAGGTACTTTCGTTTCTTGGTAATGATTCTAATGTTCATGAGAATATGATGCTGCCTAAA
>NW_021168858.1:0-430 GCF_002162155.2 Triticum dicoccoides
TTTTTTGAAAACGCATTTTTCGAAAAAAAATCTGGCTATCCTATTTTTAGGTGTTTCTGAGTGTTTTGAGACAGGTGCCATTATAGGAAGTTTTTTTTGACCCGTTTCCAGTTTTTGGGTCCGGGCAGTCAAAAAAAAATTTGGTCAAAAAAATTTCGTGCCCATCCTGTCAGTTTGAGCTAAGAAGAGTTTTGAGACACTCGCCATTATAGTGATTTTTCGCAAAAAAAAAAAAAAGCAGCGCAAAAAAAAAGCGCAAAAAAAAAGAGCGAAAAAAATATATTCCAGAGTGTGCTTTTCCCTTGTTTACGTGCCGCGCCGTGATTTTGTTAGTGTTCTAGGCTCGCGTCTCTAGCACAGTCTAGCCTAGGACCAGCACAGTACCGTCGTTGAGCGTTTATTCAACTTTGCATCTCTGAATTGATTATTG
>NW_021168859.1:0-1239 GCF_002162155.2 Triticum dicoccoides
CAAGCATTTCAATCATACACACAATATGCTCGATATGTGCAAATACAACGAAGCATCACAACATGACTCTACGACACAAGTACTTTATTTAAGGCTCAGGGAGCCATACATAACATACACAAAGGTACGGGTCTCACGACCCAACATACAAGTCATACAGTCATACAAACCAGCAGCGGAAGTAACTTGTCTGAGTACAGACAACTAATAAAATAAAAGAGGCTTGGAAAGCCTAGCTATACTACGTGGTCCTTCACAAGCTCAGGGTCACCACCTGGGTCTTTAGCCTACTCGTTGATGTCAACGTCTACATAGAACCCATCAGAAGGGGTTGCAGCGTCTTCTGTAAAAATGTAAATTATAGCAACATGAGTACAAAGGTACTCAGCAAGACTTACATCAGATCCTACATACATGCTTAGTATCAAGAAGGGTTGGTGGAGTTATTGCAGCAAGCCAGCTTTGACTCTTGGCTAGACTATACTACGATACTCCAACTTGAAATGGTTTTGCGCACACGAGTCCACTACTCACCACTTCAATACACTACCGAGGATCCACCTCCGTCTTCCTACGGAAGAGCCATCCTCGGCACTCACACTTATCTTGAGGCTTTTAACAGTTTCCATTTACTTGTCTATGAACTGTATAGGCAACCAAGTAGTCCTTTACCGCGGACGCGGCTATTCGAATAGATTATGATAACCCTGCAGGGGTGTACTTCTTCATACATGTTTCCACCACTAAGCGTCTGCACATGACATGTGCTCGGCAGACTTCAAGCGAAAGCCGACGTGGGTGTAGACCACGACCTACCTAAACACTTAAGCCTCTAGTACAGGTTTATCGCCTATTCAGGTTCCATCCGCAGGGAGTCCGGCCGGGGTTTCCCATACGGCCCCGAACGATGTGAACAGGGTTCCCGAGATACCTAACGGGTATTCGGTACACCCGGCCACGTACCTACCGCATCACAGCCCACCCCTACGGTCAGCGCTGTCCACGGCCTCCAGTAGGCTACAAACACCAGAAACTACTTGCAACTCCTGGACAGAGAGCTAGGGTGAATAAGAAGTCGAGCGGGGTCATATTTCAGGGCCCAATGCATGGTAGTAGCTGTATCTTAAATCACGCATACAGATCTCAGTGCTTAAGGTCGGCTTCAATGAAACAACCCACCATGTACTCCTACATGGCCTCTCATCGATACCTTTACCAAATCGTGTTCACCACACCACT
>NW_021168860.1:0-1041 GCF_002162155.2 Triticum dicoccoides
ATCCCAATTTCAGCCCTCAAAACATCTCATATGTTTCGCGATGTTTCAAAAACGTCTTTGGTGCCTCAACTCTAAACCGTTTAACTGAACTATCACGTAGTTATCAAAACGTGTATGTCAGATGTTCGCAACAACCACAGACAACGTTCGAGGTTCAGCACACTGAGCGGTGCATTAAGGACATAAGCCTTCTATGAAGCAATGAGGACAATCCTCAGTTTACGGACCTAGTCCGCATAATTGCTACTATCAACTTTCAACTAATTTTTCTCTAGGAACATATCTAAACAGTAGAACTATAGCGTGAGCTACGACATAATTTGCAAAAACCTTTTGACTATGTTCAGGATAATTAAGTTCATCTTATGAACTCCCACTCAGATAGACATCCCTCTAGTCATCTAAGTGATTACATGATCCGAGTCGAACTAGGCCGTGTCCGATCATCACGTGAGACGGACTAGTCATCATCGGTGAACATCTTCATGTTGATCGTATCTTCTATACGACTCATGCTCGACCTTTCGGTCTCCGTGTTCCGAGGCCATGTCTGTACATGCTAGGCTCGTCAAGTTAACCCTAAGTGTTTCGCATGTGTTCCGAGGCCATGTCTGTACATGCTAGGCTCGTCAACACCCGTTGTATTTGAACGTCTGAATAAAACACCCGATCATCACGTGATGTTTTGAAACAGCGAACTGTCGCAACGGTGCACAGTTAGGGGAGAACACTTCTTGAAATTGTGGTAAGGGATCATCTTATTTACTACCGTCGTACTAAGCAAATAAGATGTATAAACATGATAAACATCACATGCAATCAAATAGTGACATGATATGGCCATCATCACTTTGCTCCTTTTGATCTCCATCTTCGGGGCTCCATGATCATCATCGTCACCGGCATGACACCATGATCTCCATCATCATGATCTCCATCATCGTGTCTTCATGAAGTTGCCTCGCCAACTATTACTTCTACTACTATGGCTAACGGTTAGCAATAAAGTAAAGTAATTACATGACGTTTAAGTTGACACGC
>NW_021168861.1:0-769 GCF_002162155.2 Triticum dicoccoides
AAGAAAGGGAGATGGCTCTGATCCGGTCGACCATCTACCAACAAGATCTGCGCCGTTTCCACGCCCGAAATGTGAGAGGTCGAGCCTTCCAGGAAGGAGATTTGGTTCTCCGAGTGGATCAGCACAAACCACACAAGCTTGCTCCTTCTTGGGAAGGCCCCTTCATAGTCACCAAGGTCCTCCACAATGGGGCGTACCGTCTTTACAACGTCGAGCATAATTTCGACGAGCCCCGAGCTTGGAACGCGGAGCTACTCCGCCCATTCTACACTTAAGTTTTATCATTCGGATGAGTTGCAATAAAGTACTTTTGTAGTTCATGGACCTCAAAATAATAGTGTCATAGTTCCTCCATAATATCTGTCACTTTTTATTTTTGTCCAATGAAATTCCCCTCAGTGGGTGACTTAGCTGCGAATCCGTTTCGCCTAAGTTTGTAAAAATCCTACCGAGTGGTAAGCCAGCCTTCCACTCGGAGGCTTAGCTGCAGCCTCGTGCTCGCCTCAGTTATAAAAATCCTACCGAGTGGTAAGCCAGCCTTCCACTCGGAGGCTTAGCTGCAGCCTCGTGCTCGCCTAAGTTATAAAAATCCTACCGAGTGAAGAGCAACCCTCTCACTCGGGGGCTTAGCTGCAGTCCAAGCACTCGCCTAAGTTATAAAAATCCTACCGAGTGGTAAGCCAGCCTTCCACTCGGAGGCTTAGCTGCAGCCTCGTGCTCGCCTAAGTTATAAAAATCCTACCGAGTGAAGAGCAACCCTCTCACTCGG
>NW_021168862.1:0-1558 GCF_002162155.2 Triticum dicoccoides
CTCCGTCACCTCCTTCGGTATCTACGGTTTAAAGAAAATATATGCGCTAACGTAAATACCAAGGAGTGCACAGAAGGTAAACCAAATATTTTTCAAATAAATCTGATAAAAAACTAGACAAAATTTTAAAGAGAACAGAAAAAGAATCAATCAAAAATACTTTTCTGATAAAAAGTTATAAGGGTTTTTGTCCAGGGACTTATCTGTAATGAAACAGAAGATTTCCAGGGGCTAGTTTATAAAAACAGAAAACGCTTCGGTAGCGACTACGCCAGCCCGAAGAGAAAACGCATTCTGCCCGAAGGCGCTTCCAGAAAACGATTCGAAGAGAGAGCAGAGAGGCTGACGGTGGGGTCCCACCTGTCAGGTTCAAATGTTCAAACGGGGCGGCAGAGTTCGCCGGCGCCCGAGAGCCGCGGTGGTCGCCGGCGGCGATCCACGGCGAGGCAGAGAGATCGGGGAGTACCTCCGTGCTCAGGGTACCCTTCCACGTCAGTTGATGGTGGTGGAGTCGGTCGGCGAGCACCACGTCGACGACGAGCTTTGCTCCGGCGGACGGCGGCTCGGGTGGTCGTGGAGCTCATCGGAGAGGGCTGCAAAGGTTAAATTGAAGAGGGGGTTATGCTCCTGGTAGCTAGAGAAGGTAACGAACGGGGTTTGAGCGCCGGAGTTGGCCTCACCAGAACGAATCAGGCTGGAGGCCGAGGCGGGGCGAGGCGGCCGGAGCTGGGGGAGGAGACCTCCTCGAGGTCCCCCTAGTGGCCTGGCGGGGCTTTGGTGAGGAGTGGGGGTGCTGCGTGCACGAGTGTGAGCTCGGGACCCCTTTATATAGGCGGTCCGAGGCGGTTGCCGTGAACGAGGATCACCGGCGAGCGATTACGGTGGCGCAGTGCTCGGTCGGGGTGGTTAGGGGGTCGAGCGTCATCACGGAGGTTCAACGGATCCGTTTTGGTGTTAAACTGGCCGGGGTTTGGGTGTTAAGGGCGAGCTCGACGGAACGGTGATGGTGCGGGCCCGCCGGCGGCGGAGAGCGCGTTCCGTGCTTGCCGGCCATGGTGGCTGTGCTACGGGCGTGCGCTGGCGTGCATGAGGCCACGCGGAGAGCGAGGGAGCGATGGGTGGCGCGGAACGGCGTTCTGCCGTGGTGTGCCTCCTGTCGGCCGCCACGGGAGGTCCCGACGCCGCAGAAGACGCAGGCGAGGGCGAGCCAGCGCGCTACCGACGCCAGGAAGGCTCCACGCACGCGTGTGCAGCTTCGGACAAGAGGAATCGGCGGCGAGGAACGTGCCAAGGGCACTGTGGCCGCGTGACTGAAACTGACGGACGGAAGATGACACTGAAACTGAATTTTCTGAACTTTGAACAGTAACAGTGCCCACAAGGTGTTCGACCGAATGAAAAAGGCCTCTGGTGATTTTTCCTTGAGCTGATTTTTGGTGGAGTGGCTTCTCCTTGCTCAAGTAGGCTGCATGATTTTTGGTGGAATTTTTGGAGCAGTGTGGATATGAATTTCACCAAATTTGGCCAATCTGGTCCAAACTTGCAGAGACTGTATTTT
>NW_021168863.1:0-1491 GCF_002162155.2 Triticum dicoccoides
AGCTATCAATCCAGCTTGGGCAAAGCCCCTTTTGAAGTTCTCTATGGACGAAGGTGTCGAACGCCTCTTAACTGGTCAGAAACCGGGGAAAGACAATTCTTTGGCCCGGATATGATTCAGGAAGCAGAAGAGCAAGTTCGCATCGTTCGTGAAAAGTTGAAAACAGCCCAATCTCGTCAAAAGAGTCAATATGACCGAAAACATAAGGCTATGACTTTTGAGGTTGACGAGAAGGCTTACCTTCGGGTTACTCCTCTGAAGGGAACCCATCGCTTCGGTATCAAGGGCAAATTGGCTCCTCGTTACATTGGACCCTTTCGCATTCTCGCAAAACGAGGAGAAGTTGCCTACCAATTGGAACTACCTCCGCATCTCTCCAGAGTCCACGACGTCTTCCACGTTTCTCTACTCAGGCGTTGCTTCTCGGATCCTATCCGTGGAGTAGACCACGAAACGCTTGATCTCCAAGATAATCTCACGTATCGAGAGTACCCCGTTCGTATCCTTGATCAAGCTGAGCGTACCACTCGACGTCATAATATCAAGTTTCTCAAGGTTCAATGCTCGCACCATTCTGAGAATGAAGCAACTTGGGAAAGGGAGGATCGTCTTCGACTCGAGTATCCCGCCTTCTTCCCAGAGGAACCCAAATCTCGGGTCGAGATTCTTTTGAGTGGGGGTGAGTTGTCACACCCTAGCTAGTTCATGCATTAGAGTGTTGCATCATGTCTATCCTTTCATCAGAAACATGAAATGGGGATGTCAGAACCCCCAGCCCCCTCTGAAACCAACTAGGGTTTACTAAAAACTTTTTCAATGAACCTGAAATGCCCTTCTAAAATGTCCATCATTTTTGTCTTGGTTCAGAACCTCTGCCAAAAGTGTTGCACAATTTTCTAGGTCATCTTAGGGTCTTTGAATTAAATGATAAGTATTTGAATTTGGGCATTTAAAATTATATAAAATATTTCAAATGCTCAAATATTCCTAAACTGAAATGTTTCATGTTGGAAATATTCCAACTTTGGACCAGGAGCAGTTTGGTGATTTTAGGAGTTGCCTAGGTATTTTTAATAATTCAACAAAGTTGCAGAAAAATAGAAAAATAAAAAAAAACAGAAAGGAAGGACTTAGCTGGCGCCTGCAACCCGGCCCACCTGCCGGCCCAGCCCAGCGCCGCGCCAGCAAGCTGCTTGCCGGCCAGGCAGGCAGGCAAGGTGCTCGACGGCGAGCACCGCATGGGTGCCACGCACCTGCTCGCCGCCTCGCCGCTCCACTCACCCGGCTAATGCCGTGGATCGACCCCTCTCTCTCCCCCGAACCCCCCAGACGCCCCCTCTCCTCTCCAGCTCCTCCCCCTCGCGCTCCCCAGCCATGGCCGACGCCACCGCCGCCGCTCCATCATCGTAGCCGCGCTCCCCGCCGCCCGTGCTCCGTCTCGTGGTGTCCAGGAGCTCCGCCGCCGTCCACTTCGTCAAGCTAACCGAGCCC
>NW_021168864.1:0-1509 GCF_002162155.2 Triticum dicoccoides
GAAAGAAGTATCGCGCAAGAAAACAGAGTCCGGAGAGCACACGAGGTGCCCACGAGGCAGGGGGCTCGCGCCCAGGGGGTAGGGCGCGCCCTCCACCCTCGTGGACGCCTCGTGTCCTTCCCGGACTACTTCTTATTTTCCTATATTCTTAAATATTCCAAAATAGAGAAAAATTGCTATTAGAATTGTTTTGGAGTTGGTTTACTTACCGTACCACGTACCAATTCCTTTTCGGAGTCTTAAACGTTCTCGAAAGAGTCCTTTATGTATTCCTTCGGGGTTACGGTTTTGATAACATTAGTTTCAACATTTATGGGATTACCTGAGATATAATGTTTGATTCTTTGACCATTCATCATCCGCGGATTTGTGCCTTCGAAGTTGTTGATTTTTATGGCACCGGAACGATAGACCTCCTCGATGATGTAAGGACCTTCCCATTTAGAGAGGAGTTTGCCTGCAAAAAATCTTAAATGAGAGTTGTATAGCAATACATAATCACCTACATTAAACTCACGCTTTTGTATCCTTTTGTCATGCCATCTTTTAACTTTTTCTTTAAACAGTTTGGCATTCTCATAGGACTGGGTTCTCCATTCATCAAGTGAGCTAATGTCAAAAAGCCTCTTCTCACCGGCTAGTTTGAAATCATAATTGAGCTCTTTAATGGCCCAATATGCCTTATGTTCTAGTTCGAGAGGTAAGTGACATGCTTTTCCATAAACCATCTTATACAGAGACATACCCATAGGATTTTTATATCCAGTTCTATAAGCCCATAATGCATCATCAAGTTTCTTGGACCATTCTAGATCTATTAACAGTCTTTTGCAAAATTAATTTAAGCTCTCTATTGCTCAGTTCTACTTGACCGAGAGACTGTGGGTGATAAGGAGATACAATTCTATGATTAACATCATACTTAGCAAGCATTTTACGAAAAGGCACCATGAATAAAATGTGAACCACCATCAGTCATAAGATATCTAGGGACTCCAAACCTCGGAAAAATAACTTCTTTAAGCATCTTAATAGAGGTGTTATGATCAGCACTACTAGTTGGAATAGCTTCTACCCACTTAGTAACGTAATCAACAGCAACTAAAATATGTGTATACCCATTAGAGGAAGGAAATGGTCCCATATAATCAAAACCCCAAACATCAAATGGTTCAATAGCAAGTGAATAATTCATAGGAATTTCTTGACGTCTACTAATATTACCAACTCTTTTTCAGTAGTGGCATAATTTCTTTGAGCACTGTCTAGAGTTTTACTAGCATATTGGATAACATTTAATTTCTTATCAACTCTTTGTCCTAGAACAACCCCTATAGCATAATCACTAGCATCACACATGATTTCAAATGGTAAATTC
The DNA here is from genome assembly GCF_002162155.2 of Triticum dicoccoides. NCBI lineage: Eukaryota > Viridiplantae > Streptophyta > Magnoliopsida > Poales > Poaceae > Triticum > Triticum dicoccoides. Next base: position 1,379 of record NW_021168864.1, read on the forward strand.
CAATCAGGAGGCTGAACAATAGGTGCAGAAATCAAAAATTTCTTAAGTATTTTAAATGCTTCTACACAATCATCATCAAAAACAAAAGGAACTTCTTTTTGTAAGAGATTAGTCAGAGGCCTAGAAATTTT
>NW_021168865.1:0-2133 GCF_002162155.2 Triticum dicoccoides
AAGTGTTCCAGAGCAGTAGCAAGCTACCAAGGCTCAGTGGAAGCACTAGGAGACATTTCCCGGTAAGAGAGGCTACCAAGGATAAACAACTAGATAGTCAGATCCCACACATACCAAGCATTTCAATAACATACACACAATATGCTCGATATGTGCAAATACAACATGGCATCACAACATGACTCTACAACTCAAGTATTTTATTCAATAGGCTCCGAGGAGCAAGATATTACAGACATAGGTCTCTCGACCCAGCATTCAGAGCATACAAGTCAAAGCACAAGCGGAAGCTTAACATGTCTGAGTACAGACAACTACAAATGAAAAAGGCTGAGAAGCCTGACTAACTACCAGATCCTGTTGAGGGCACAAGATCATAGCTGAGGTAACAAGCTAAGTGTCGAAGTCCACGTGGAACTACTAGCGAGACTGAAGTCTCTCTGCAAAAACATAAATTAAGAAACGTGAGTACAAATGTACCTAGCAATACTTACATCAGAACTAACTACATATGCACCATTATCAACAAAGGGGGTGGTGGAGTTTAACTGCAGCAAGCCAGCTTTGACTCGGTGGCTATCCTGAACTACGACTGCAAGTAACTCTTTTGAGGTGGCGCACATGAGTCCACATATTCACCATATCAATACACCACTATGGATCTGTTCCCGTCTCCCTACGAGAACGCCATCCATAGCACTCACACTTATCTTGCGTATTTTAGAGTATCCACTTTCACTTGTCTATGAACTGTACAGGCAACCCAGAAGTCCTTTACCGCGGACATGGCTATTCGAATAGATGATGTTAACCCTGCAGGGGTGTACTTCTTCACACACGCTCTCACCACTTACCGTCGTTTACACGACATGTACTCGGCAACCTTCAAGCGGAAGCCCAGCGAGGGTGTCGGCCACGACCTGACTAACCACACAAGTCTCTCGTCCAGGTTTATCGCCTATTCGGGTTCCATCCACAAGGAGATCCGGCCGGGGTGTCGCTCACGGCCCCAAACGATGTGTGCAGGGTTCCTAAGCCCACCTCGACGGGTGGATCTACGCTTGGTACACCGTGCCATGGTGCCTAGTCTGTCCCAAGCCCACCTGTACCGGGTACCACTTGGTAGACTACTAACACAACCTACAAACACCAGAAACTAGTTGCAACTCCTGCACAAAGATCATGTTGATTAATAAGTCAAGAGGGGTCGAGTTATCGGAACCCAAAGTGTGATAGTAACTGTTCATGGATCACAAACACAGAACTCAGTTCCTAAGGACGGCTTCAATGAGACAACCCACCATGTACTCCTACATGGCCTCTCACCGCTACCTTTACCAAATCGTGTTCACGCACTTAGCTCACACACAGTAGGACATGTTCACACACCTCCGATTCATCCCTGATGAATCAGACCTGACTCAACTCTAAGCAGTAGCAGGCATGACAAACAACCATGAATGAGTAGGCACAACAGGGCTCAAACAACTCCTACTCATGCTAGTGGATTTCATCTATTTACTGTGGCAATGACAGGTCATGCAGAGGATAAAGGGGTTCAGCTACCGCAGCAAGTAACAGATGAATCGTTGTTCTCCTAATGCAGTAAAAGAGAGTAGGAACAAGAGAGTAGGATTGTATCGGAATGAACAAGGGGGTTTTGCTTGCCTGGCACTTCTGAAGATAATATAGTTCTTCATCGGTGTCATTGATCTCATCGTCGGTATCATGTCTAACGAGAGGGGACAAATACCGGCAATACAGAAGGAAACACAATCAATGCAATGCACAATATGATGCATGCTCATGACATGGCAATATTCTTATGATTTGAGCTGATGCAACTAAAACCAGATTAAATGAAGTTGGTTTGAATCAAAGATTCAAATTCAAACTCCATATGTGATTTATTACATGCCATTTAATTGAATTGTCCTAAACAGTAGTCATAAGTTGTTCTAACATGCATGAAAATGGTACATATGGATAGATTGGATTTTTCTGATCATTTTTCATGTATAATTATTTCATTCTGAGTTATGGTTGATTTTATATGATTTTTAGAAGTTTATAACATTTTCTGGAATTTCCTGGCTATTTTAGAATTAAACTAATTCCAGAAAGAGTTTACTG
>NW_021168866.1:0-1165 GCF_002162155.2 Triticum dicoccoides
GTTGTTTGATCACATGGCAAAGTCAAATTATCAACGTAGTCCTCTAAAATAGGTGGTGTGATCAAAGTAGTGGGTAGCTCATCAGATGGTGCATTCAAATTGACAAGGCATTCATCATTCTCATGTAGAGATGGAAGATCAGTACCTTTGTCATTACCTCTTATGATCAACTCAGATGATGTAGCCACTCTCGGGGGCGATGTGTCACATGGTGGAGGTGATGTAGTCCTGACAACAACGGATGTGGTTGTCATAGTATGCCTAGTAGTTGAAGGAATAATCATATCAACTCTTGGAATGTGCACCGTGCGCTTGTTCTCCTCGTGGCCAACACGTCGTTTTATTTCCTGTTCAGCTTTGCAAGCAAGATGAAACAAATGGTCCATAGGATAACACTCTTCATGAATTAGTATCTCTTGAATATCACGGTTTAATCCTACCCAAAATCTATCCATAAAATCATCTTCACTTTCTTCTAAAGAGGAATGAAACAAGGTAGTTTGTAAATCATCATAATACTTTGTTACAGTTTCACTACCTTGTTTTAAGTGTTGCAACTTCTTAATCATGTCACGAGTATAATAAGCAGGGACGAAAGTATGTCGCATGGCAAGTTTCAAATCATCCCAAGTAGTAGGTATATAATCAGGGTGTAACCGACAATATTCACTCCACCAAACCAAAGCATAACCAGTGAAAGAACCAACCTTAACCTTAACCTTTTTATGTTCATTGAAATTATGGGAAGCAAATATATTTTTTATGTCGAACTCCCATTCAATATATAAAGTAGGTTTAAAACGGCCATTAAATGGTGGTATAGATACATTAACCTGATCATGTGCATTTGGATGTTTGTGCACCTCTCGTGACGGTTGTGGTATTTGCAAAGGTGGTGGCACGTCTCCCGCGATCGACAAAGCCCATGAATTGACTCTGGATCCTGTCATGATTAGTAGAACAAGAAACAAAACCCAAAAATAATGTTCCTATAACTACTAGGATGTGGTGGTAAAACGCTCACAGTAAAGCAAATATCAATGTCTTACAAGTTCTTACCATGCAGCAGGCGGTGATCGACAACCAGCGGTGTCAAGTAACTCCGAATATTGAGTAAAGCGATTGCCAGGGGAGCGTACGTATACACGGTGTAGAAATATGTGGA
>NW_021168867.1:0-1452 GCF_002162155.2 Triticum dicoccoides
CCGGTTAGTAGGTTAGTCCCAAAAATGATATAAATGTGTAAAATAAAACCCATAAACATCCAAAACAGGTAATATAATAACATGGAACAATCAAAAATTATAGATACCTTGGAGACGTATCAAGCATCCCCAAGCTTAATTCCTGCTCGTCCTCGAGTAGGTAAATGATAAAAAAGAAAATTTTGATGTGGAATGCTACCTAGCATAATTCTCAATGTAATTTTCTTTATTGTGGCATGAATGTTCAGATCCAAATGATTCAAAGTAAAATCTTATAAAACATAAAAATAATAATGCTTCAAAGCATACTAACAAATAATCATGTCCTATCAAAATAGCATAGCCAAAGAAAGCTTATCCCTACAAAATCATATAGTTAGGCCATGCTTCATTTCCTTTACACAAAATACTCCCATCATGTACAACCCCGATGACGAGCCGAGCAATTGGTTCATACTTTTTAACGCGCTTCAGCTTTTTTTCAACTCTTACGCAATACATGAGTGCAAGCCATGGACATAGCACTATGGTGGTCTATTTGTGGTGGTTGTAAGGACAAAAAGAGGGAGAAGATAGTCTCACATCGACTAGGTGTATTAACGGGCTATGGAGATGCCCATCAATAGATATCAATGTGAGTGAGTAGGGATTGCCATGCAACGGGTGCACTAGAGCTATAAATGTATGAAAGCTCAACAAAATAAATTAAGTGGGTGTGCATCCAACTTGCTTGCTCACGAAGACCTAGGGCACTTTGAGGAAGCCCATCATTGGAATATACAAGCCAAGTTCTATAATGAAAAATTCCCACTAGTATATGAAACTGATAACATAGGAGACTCTCTATCATGAAGATCATGGTGCCATTTTTTTTGAAGCACAAGTGTGAAAAAAGAGATAGTAGCAATTTTCCCTTCTCTCTTTTTTTCCCATTTTATTTTTTTATTTTTCTCTTTTTTTCTCTTCTTTTTCTTTTTTTTCTTTCCCCCTTTTTTTTGGTGGGCTTCTTTGGCCTCTTTTATTTTTATAAAGTCCGAAGTCTCATCCCGACTTGTCGGGGAATCATAGTCTTCATCATCCTTTTCTCACTGGGACAATGCTCTAATAATGAAGATCATCACACTTTTATTGATTTACAACTCAAAAATTACAACTCAAAGCTAGAACAAGATATGACTCTATATGAATGCCTCCGGCGATGTACCGGGATATGCAATGAATCAAGAGCAACATGTATGAAAATTATGAAGGTGGCCTTGCCACAAATACAATGTCAACTACATGATCATGCAAAGAGCAATATGACAATGATGAAACGTGTCATAATAAACGGAACGGTGGAAAATTGCATGGCAATATATCTCGGAATGGCTATGGAAATGCCATAATAGGTAGATATGGTGGCTGTTTTGAGGAAGGTAAATAATGGGTACATGATACCGGCGAAAGTTG
>NW_021168868.1:0-737 GCF_002162155.2 Triticum dicoccoides
AAGATAACATTGCATAATTCACATATATAATGTCTTGCAACAAGATGGCATTGCATAATTCACATATATGGTAATTAGACACTAAACAGGTGGCATTCACACAAACCATGTCTAAACTAAGCAAATGACATAGCAATGCAAGATACCATACGCACGATATGAGCAACATAACCCTGCCAAGTTAGGGCATGCACCTCGGGGGGGGGGGGAATATGACTGGTCATCTGTCTCTGAATCCTCCTCTGAGGAGCTATCGGTAACCAGCAAGACATGCGCTTTGTCAGATAGCATTGTCTGCTCTAAAGACCTTGTTTCCACTCCAGATTTTTCCATGACCGTGCCAAATGGCTGATGCACAGGAAGAGTAATTGAATGTACTAAAATTGTTGACAAATTTAACACGTAATAAAAAAATGATGGCATGATATAATTCACATATAAGATGACTGGCTAACCAGGGTGGCATTGCAAAATTCACATATATGATGCCTGGCTAGACAAGATGGCATTGCATGATTCACATATACGATAAAGAAACTAAACAGATGGCATTGACACAAAGCATGTCTAAACTAAGCAGATGACATCTTTAATGTATACAGTAAGCAATGCAAGGCACCATATGCATGATATTACCAACATCAGCATGCCAAGTTAGAGCGAAGACCTCATGGGGTAAATAGGAGTGGTCTTCTCCTTCTGAATCCCCCTCATAACAGTTATCTTCCTCTTGATTA
>NW_021168869.1:0-2045 GCF_002162155.2 Triticum dicoccoides
GGACTTCAAGGACTATCGCAAAGGTTACTAATATACTAAAGGCACTAGCAATTACTATCAACATGAAGTAGGTAGAGTGAATCTCGGGTTCAAGAACCCAGGAACAGAATACCTATTACTAAGTAGCATCACGGAATGCTTTCGAGAATAAAGGCCAGAATCTCACACTGGGAACACAAAACGTTGCTAGATTACTAGGTGACTCCCTAAATACCTAGGGTCATAATAGTAACTCCAACATAAATGTCAAGGCAATAGAATACCTCAACTCAACAATTAGTGTGATTGAGCTGGCATAAAGGAACATCGAAACCAGAGGGAAAAGGATTTTGCAAATGCATCAGACTCTTTGGAAACCTGGGATGACTCGGACAGCATAACGGCTGTAAATGCTCAGAAAAGATTTGAGACATTCACAAAAATGGTGGCATAACCACTTAGAAGTACAATATCAAGGTTTCGAGATCAACAATTAACATACGGAAGTAGTAGGAACTGAACTGAGACTTAAATTCAACAATCTTATAAGTCCACTGATTAGTAACACGTGATCCTGATAGAAAGAAGAGATAGCCTAGTTCTTAATCCCCGTAGAAGAGAAGATGATGACTCAGATCAGAAGGCCATGAGGTACAAGGAGTAAAAAGAGCCTTACGTTCCATCCCACAATCAATTCCCTTACATAACTAAAGAATTTCTAGACTCAACTTCGACCAGTTTGGCTTGGTAATCCTACAGGCAGTCAAGCTCTGATACCAACGCTGTCAGGACCCCGACTCAATGCCACATAGATCTAGTATGTAACACTTCATATCACTTTGCGGCCTCACGCACGGTATTCCCACGGGTGTCGCCTTACCTTTTCCCGGGACCGTTTGCGCCTTTTGGCACACGTATATGACAGTGTCGCTAGCATCCATATGATAAGGAGCCCGGGCTGACATGGCTAGTCGTAAACCCAAAGTGGCACAAACTTACATGGACAGGCATCCATGACCCAGCATCGAACGTGTCGGTCATCAGCGAGTGAATCCAGGCTGTAGCACTGGGCTAGCAGGACTCCGGTGAACCGGGCTGTAGCGGGCTAACAGGACTCCGGTATTCATCGCGTGACATTTCCCCGAAGGGACAGACACAGGAACGAAGAAGGACACATGCCGGCCAGCCTAGGTGTTCCGGAGCAGTAGCAAGCTACCATGGCTCGGTGGAAACACTAGGAGACATTTCCCGGTAAGAGAGGCTACTGAAGATAAACAACTAGATAGTCAGATCCCACACATACCAAGCATTTCAATAACATACACACAATATGCTCGATATGTGCAATACAACATGGCATCAAAAAATGACTCTACGACTCAAATAGTTTATTCAATAGGCTCCGAGGAGCGAGACATTACAAACATGGGTCTCATGACCCAACAATCAGAGCATACAAGTCAAAGCACAAGCAGAAGCTATCATGTCTGAGTACAGACATCTATAAATGAAAAAGGCTGAGAAGCCTGACTATCTATCAGATCCTGTCGAGGGCACAAGATCGTAGCTGAGGTATCAAGCTAAACGTCGAAGTCCACGTGGAACTACTAGCGAGACCGAAGTCTCTCTGCAAAAACATAAAATAGGCAAACGTGAGTACAAATGTACCCAGCAAGACTTACATCAGAGCTAACTACATATGCATCATTATCAACAAAGGGGATGGTGGAGTTTAACTGCAGCAAGCCAGCTTTGACTCAGTGGCTATCCTGAACTACGACTGCAAGTAACTCTTTTGAGGTGGCGCACACGAGTCCACATATTCACCATATCAATACACCACTATGGATCCGCTCCCGTCTCCCTACGAGAACGCCATCCATAGCACTCACGCTTATCTTGCGTATTTTAGAGTATCCACTTTCACTTGTCTATGAACTGATATAAGCAACCCAGAAGTCCTTTTCCGCGGACACGGCTATTCGAATAGATGATGTTAACCCTGCAGGGGTGTACTTCTTCACACACGCTCTCACCACTTACCGCCGTTTACACGACATGTACTC
>NW_021168870.1:0-1378 GCF_002162155.2 Triticum dicoccoides
TTTTTCACATAAGCATCGCAGCCCCAAACTTTAAGAAACGACAACTTTGGTTTCTTGCCAAACCACAGTTCATAAGGCGTCGTCTCAACGGATTTTGATGGTGCCCTATTTAACGTGAATGCGACCGTCTCTAAAGCATATCCCCAAAATGATAGCGGTAAATCAGTAAGAGACATCATAGATCGCACCATATCTAGTAAAGTACGATTACGACGTTCGGACACACCATTACGCTGTGGTGTTCCGGGTGGCGTGAGTTGCGAAACTATTCCACAGTTTTTCAAATGTACACCAAACTCGTAACTCAAATATTCTCCTCCACGATCAGATCGTAGAAACTTTATTTTCTTGTTATGATGATTTTCAACTTCACTCTGAAATTCTTTGAACTTTTCAAATGTTTCAGACTTATGTTTCATTAAGTAAATATACCCATATCTGCTTAAATCATCTGTGAAGGTGAAAAAATAACGATATCCGCCATGAGCCTCAATATTCATCGGGCCACATACATCGGTATGTATGATTTCCAACAAATCTGTTGCTCTCTCCATAGTACCGGAGAACGGTGTTTTAGTCATCTTGCCCATGAGGCACGGTTCGCAAGTACCAAGTGATTCATAATCAAGTGGTTCCAAAAGTCCATCGGTATGGAGTTTCTTCATGCGCTTTATACCGATATGACCTAAACGACAGTGCCACAAATAAGTTGCACTTTCATTATCAACTCTGCATCTTTTGGCTTTCAACATTATGAATATGTGTATTACTACTATCGAGATTCAATAAAAATAGACCACTCTTCAAGGGTGCATGACCATAAAAGATATTACTCATATAAATAGAACAACCATTATTCTCTGATTTAAATGAATAACCGTCTCACATTAAACAAGATCCAGATTTAATGTTCATGCTCAACGCTGGCACCAAATAACAATTACTTAGGTCTAATATTAATCCCGAAGGTAGATGTAGAGGTAGCGTGCCGACTGCGATCACATCGACTTTGGAACCGTTTCCCACGCGCATCGTCACCTCGTCCTTTGCCAGTGCCCGCTTATTCTGTAGTCCCTGTTTCGAGTTGCAAATATTAGCAACAGAACCAGTATCAAATACCCAGGTGCTACTGCGAGCTCTAGTAAGGTACACATCAATAACATGTATATCACATATACCTTTGTTCACCTTGCCATCCTTCTTATCCGCCAAATACTTGGGGCAGTTCCGCTTCCAGTGACCAGTCTGCTTGCAGTAGAAGCACTCAGTTTCAGGCTTAGGTCCAGACTTGGGTTTCTTCTCTTGAGCAGCAACTTGCTTGCCGTTCTTTTTGAAGTTCCCCTTTTTCTTCCCTTTGCCCTTTTTCTTGAAACTAGTG
>NW_021168871.1:0-985 GCF_002162155.2 Triticum dicoccoides
CGAAAAGGTTCCAAGTGGTATCATAATTTCATCCACATAACATGTGCGAGAAAGTAGAGAGGGTTACGGCAAAAACTGGATGCACTTCGTGTACAAAACGGACAATCTCTTTCGAAGTATCAGGGTTTCATACGGAAACTCGTCTGTTACAAAGGGATTTCATTTTTTTTGAACTTATTTGAACTCCATAGTTTTTCTGTGTTCAAAATACACCATTCAAAGCCACATCATCAATTTACAACCCTTTCTGACTACATTTGTTATTTTTCATGCATTTACTGATTATTTTGAGCTATAAGACCATGAAATTGAAAAGCATTTAAAATGAACTCTGAAAAGGTTCCAAGTTGGCATGGTATCATCATTTCACCCACATAGCATGTGCGAGAAAGTAGAGAGGGTTACGGCAAAAACTGGATGCGCTTCGTGTACAAAACGGACAATCTCTTTCGAAGTATCAGGGTTTCATACGAAAACTCGTCTGTTACAAAGGGATTTCATTTTCTTGAACTTATTTGAACTCCATAGTTATTCTGTGTTCAAAATGCACCATTCAAAGCCACATCATCAATTTACAACTCTTTCTGACTACATTTGTTATTTTTCATGCATTTACTGATTATTTCTAGCTATAAGACTATGAAATTGAAAAGCATTTAAAATGAACTCTGAAAAGGTTCCAAGTTGACATGGTATCATCATTTCATCCACATAGCATGTGCGAGAACGTAGAGAGGGTTACGGCAAAAACTGGATGCACTTCGTGTACAAAACGGACAATCTCTTTCGAAGTATCAGGGTTTCATATGGAAACTCGTCTGTTACAAAGGGATTTCATTTTTTTGAACTTATTTGAACTCCATAGTTTTTCTGTGTTCAAAATGCACCATCCAAAGCCACATCATCAATTTACAACCCTTTCTGACTACATTTGTTATTTTTCATGCATTTACTGATTATTTTGAGCTATAAGACCATGAAATTG
>NW_021168872.1:0-984 GCF_002162155.2 Triticum dicoccoides
AAGGGGGAAGGCACCTCCGAGGTGCCTTGGGGAGGATGGACTCCTCCCCCCTCTTGGCCGCACCCCTTTCTTGGAGGAAGGGGCAAGGCTGCGCCTCCCCCCTCTCCCCTGCCCCTATATATAGTGGAGGGGAGGGAGGGCATCCATACCTGAGCCCTTGGCGCCTCCCTCCCTCCCGTGACACCTCCTCCTCTCCCGTAGGTGCTTGGCGAAGCCCTGCAGGATTGCCACGCTCCTCCATCACCACCACGCCGTTGTGCTGCTGCTGGATGGAGTCTTCCTCAACCTCTCCCTCTCTCCTTGCTGGATCAAGGCGTGGGAGACATCGTCGAGCTGTACGTGTGTTGAACGCGGAGGTGCCGTCCGTTCGGCACTAGGATCATCGGTGATCTGAATCACGACTAGTACGACTCCATCAACCCCGTTCACTTGAACGCTTCCGCTTAGCGATCTACAAGGGTATGTAGATGCACTATCCTTTCTACTCGTTGCTGGTCTCTCCATAGATAGATCTTGGTGATACGTAGGAAATTTTTTGAATTTCTGCTACGTTCCCCAACAGTGGCATCATGAGCTAGGTCTATTGCGTAGATTCTTTGCACGAGTAGAACACAAAGTAGTTGTGGGCGTCGATATTGTTCAATATGCTTGCCGTTACTAGTCTTATCTTTATTCGGCGGCATCGTGGGATGAAGCGGCCCGGACCAACCTTACACGTACGCTTACGTGAGACCGGTTCCACCGACAAACATGCACTAGTTGCATAAGGTGGCTGGCGGGTGTCTGTCTCTCCCACTTTAGTCGGATCGGATTCGATGAAAAGGGTCCTTATGAAGGGTAAATAGCAATTGGCATATCACGTTGTGGTTCATGCGTAGGTAAGAAACGTTCTTGCTAGAAACCCATAGCAGCCACGTAAAACATGCAAACAACAATTAGAGGACGTCTAACTTGTTTTTGCAGGGTATGCTATGTGATGTGATA
>NW_021168873.1:0-1170 GCF_002162155.2 Triticum dicoccoides
TTTCCCTTCTTGTGTTTAATGACATAAGGGAAAGTCTCAATGAATTCAACCCATTTAGCATGTCTACGATTCAGTTTAGCTTGACTTCTAATATGTTTCAAAGATTCATGATCAGAATGTATAACAAATTCTTTGGGCCATAAATAATGTTGCCATGTTTCTAAAGTCCGAACAAGAGCATATAATTCTTTATCATAAGTAGAATAATTCAGACTAGGCCCACTCAATTTTTCAGAAAAGTATGCAACAGGTTTGCCATCTTGTAATAACACACCTCCTAATCCAATTCCACTAGCATCACATTCAAGCTCAAAAGTCTTATTAAAATCAGGAAGTTGGAGTAAAGGAGCATGTGTCAACTTATCTTTCAATACCGTGAAGGCTTCTTCCTGTGCGGTACCCCAAAGAAAAGGCACATCTTTCTTTGTAAGCTCATTCAGAGGTGCAGCAATGGTGCTGAAATCTCTCGCAAAACGCCTATAGAATCCAGCGAGGCCAAGAAAACTCCTCACTTGTGTGACCGTTTTGGGCTGCGGCCAACTTTCAATAGCTTCAATCTTGGCTTTATCAACTTCAATTCCCTGTGGAGTAACAATATAGCCAAGAAAAGATACTCGGTCGGTGCAAAAGGTGCACTTCCCAAGGTTACCAAACAAACGTGCATCACGTAGAGCAAGAAAAACAGCACGTAAATGTTCCAAATGTTCTTCCAAAGATCTGCTATAAATCAATATGTCATCAAAGTAAACTACCACAAATCGTCCAATGAAAGCACGTAAAACTTCGTTCATTAATCTCATGAAAGTACTAGGTGCATTAGTTAACCCAAAAGGCATGACTAACCACTCATATAATCCAAACTTAGTTTTAAATGTTGTTTTCCATTCATCTCCCAATTTCATACGAATTTGATGGTAGCCACTACGCAAATCAACTTTGGAGAATATTGTAGAGCCACTCAATTCATCAAGCATATCATCTAGCCTAGGAATAGGATGACGATAACGAATAGTAATATTATTAATGCCTCTACAATCAACACACATACGTGATGTACCATCCTTTTTCGGCACTAGAATAATAGGAACAGCACAAGGACTAAGGGATTCGCGTATATAACCTTTGTCGAGAAGATCTTGTACTTGACGCATAATCTCCTTCGTCTCCTCT
>NW_021168874.1:0-1170 GCF_002162155.2 Triticum dicoccoides
TGGACTATTACTCATCGTTTTCGGGTCCCGAAGCGATTTCCATAGTTGTTGAACCCCAAGGTGTGTTTACGTGTTGATCATCAACACTCGCAGTTTTTGCCGATTCTGGCCCGCTTCATGCACTATTACTCACCATTTCGGGGTCCCGGAGTGATTTCCATGGTTATCGAACTCCAAGGTGCGCTTACGTGTCGATCATCAACACTCGCGGTTTTGGCCGTTTCTTGCCCGTTTCATGGACTATTACTCACCGTTTTGGGGTCCCAAAGCGATTCTCGTTTCATGGACTATTACTCGCGGTTTCGTGCACTATTACTCAGCGTTTGGGGACCCAGAGCGATTTCCATGATTGATGAACCCCGGGGTGCGTTTATGTGTCCGTCGTCAACACTCACAGTTTAGTCCAATTCTGACCCGTTTTGTGGACTATTATTCACCGTTTTGGGGTCCCGAAGCGATTTCCATAGTTGTTGAACCCCAAGGTGTGCTTACGTGCCGGTCATCAACAGTCACAGTTTTGGCCGATTCTGGCCCGTTTCATGGACAATTGCTCACTGTTTTGGGGTCCCGGAGTGATTCCATGCTTGTCGAACCCCGGTTGTGTTTACGTGTTTGTCGTCAACATTCGCGGTTTTAGCCGATTCTGGCCCTTTCATGGACTATTACTCACCATTTTTGGGCCCCAAAGCAATTTCCATGGTTGTCAAACTCCCAGGCGCGCTCACGTGTCGGTCATCAACAATCACAGTTCGGGCTGATTCTGGCCCGTTTCTTGGACTATTACTCTATTTTGGGGTCCCAGAGTCATTTCCACGATTGACGAACCTCGCGGTGCGTTTACGTGTCGATCATCAACACTAACATATTTGGCCGATTCTTGTCCGTTTTGTGGACTATTACTCGCCGTTTTGGGGACCCAGAGCGATTTCCACGGTTGATGAACCCCGGGGTGCGTTTATATTCAGTTGTCAACACTCACAGTTTTGTCCAATTCTGACCCGTTTCGTGGACTATTACTCATCGTTTTCGGGTCCCGAAGCGATTTCCATAGTTGTTGAACCCCAAGGTGTGTTTACGTGTTGATCATCAACACTCGCAGTTTTGGCAGATTCTGGCCTGCTTCATGCACTATTACTCACCATTTTGGGGTCCCGGAGTGATTTCCATGGT
>NW_021168875.1:0-732 GCF_002162155.2 Triticum dicoccoides
TGTACCATGCCAATGCCCCATAACTCGTACGCATAAGCCAATTTCAAAATCACACATGAGATTGCATCCATATATATAACTGAAACATAATGTTTTCACATGGATTTGTACTCGAACGATAATTAAGGAGAGTTAGCTAAGATCGATACATAACAACATGAATTCAAGATGATCTCTTTCCTAAAGTTGAAATGGTAGTCAGACCGAAAAGAGACAGGTACCACTAGTCCACTACTAGTACGATACAACAACAACATGAAATTATCCCACAAAACAACATGAAACATGAAATCGTTTCCTAAATTGGCTTGCAATCGATACCATCTGGTAGGCAGTTGAGATGCAGTATCCCCGGCGAGAGGATTGCAGACGCTATGGGTTTCGGGCGGGGCGGACGCCGTCCCTCTTGGCGATGAGAAGGCACGGACGGAGCTCAGGCGGCCACCGGAACACCCAGACCTCGACGCCGTCGCCCGCCTTCAGGCCGCAGAACTTCATGAAGCGCCCGTACCTCCAACCGTTGATCATGGTGCAGCCGCTCCGGTGGAACTTGTTCAGCTTCAGCTGGTCAGAGACGACATGTCCCCAGCCGCTGCTCTCGTAGACGGACAACGGCACCCCCGTGTACGTCGTCGGCCTGGCTCTTTCTCCGGGGATCCTCGTCCTCTTTGCCTGGCGCTCGGTATTGTGGAAGCCGCACGGCGCGATCTCGATGGGGTTGAGGAAGGCGCG
>NW_021168876.1:0-1359 GCF_002162155.2 Triticum dicoccoides
AAATATTTTGAAGTCAAGTTGTGAAAGCATAGTATAGCGACGAGACAATGCATCAGCAATAACATTTTCTTTTCCCTTCTTGTGTTTAATGACATAAGGGAAAGTCTCAATGAATTCAACCCATTTAGCATGTCTACGATTCAGTTTAGCTTGACTTTTAATATGTTTCAAAGATTCATGATCAGAATGTATAACAAATTCTTTGGGCCATAAATAATGTTGCCATGTTTCTAAAGTCCGAACAAGAGCATATAATTCTTTATCATAAGTAGAATAATTCAGACTAGGCCCACTCAATTTTTCAGAAAAGTATGCAACGGGTTTGCCATCTTGTAATAACACACCTCCTAATCCAATTCCACTAGCATCACATTCAAGCTCAAAAGTCTTATTAAAATCAGGAAGTTGGAGTAAAGGAGCATGTGTCAACTTATCTTTCAATACGGAGAAGGCTTCTTCCTATGCGGTACCCCAAAGAAAAGGCACATCTTTCTTTGTAAGCTCATTGAGAGGTGCAGCAATGGTGCTGAAATCTCTCACAAAACGCCTATAGAATCCAGCGAGGCCAAGAAAACTCCTCACGTGTGTGACCGTTTTGGGCTGCGGCCAACTCTCAATAGCTTCAATCTTGGCTTTATCAACTTCAATTCCCTGTGAAGTAACAACATAGCCAAGAAAAGATACTCGGTCGGTGCAAAAGGTGCACTTCCCAAGGTTACCAAACAAACGTGCATCACGTAGAGCAATAAAAACAGCACGTAAATGTTCCAAATGTTCTTCCAAAGATCTGATATAAATCAATATGTCATCAAAGTAAACTACCACAAATCGTCCAATGAAAGCACGTAAAACTTCGTTCATTAATCTCATGAAAGTACTAGGTGCATTAGTTAACACAAAAGGCATGACTAACCACTCATATAATCCAAACTTAGTTTTAAATGTTGTTTTCCATTCATCTCCCAATTTCATACGAATTTGATGGTAGCCACTACGCAAATCAACTTTGGAGAATATTGTAGAGCCACTCAATTCATCAAGCATATCATCTAGCCTAGGAATAGGATGACGATAACGAATAGTAATATTATTAATGCCTCTACAATCAACACACATACGTGATGTACCATCCTTTTTCGGCACTAGAATAATAGGAACAGCACAAGGACTAAGGGATTCGCGTATATAACCTTTGTCGAGAAGCTCTTGTACTTGACGCATAATCTCCTTCGTCTCCTCTGGATTGGTATGGTATGGTGCACGGTTTGGCAGTGAAGCACCGGGAATTAAGTCAATCTGATGCTCAATCCCTCGAATAGGCGGTAATCCCGGTGGCACGTCTTGTGGAAAAACGTCAGC
>NW_021168877.1:0-946 GCF_002162155.2 Triticum dicoccoides
GAAGAACACGAAGAACTCCAAGATCTAGATCCAAGGGGTTCCCCTCACTTAGAGGAGAAAGTGATTGGTGGAAATGTGGATCTAGATCTCCTCTCTCTTTTCCCCCCAAAACTAGCAAGAATCCATGGAGGGATTGAGAGATAGCAAGCTCGGAGAAGGTCAACAATGGGGGAAGAACACGAGCTCGAAGGGATAAAGTTTAATGGGGAAGAAGACCCCCTTTTATAGGAGGGGGGAAATCCAACCGTTACCCCACTGTACATCCCCGCACAGAGCGGTACTACCGCTAGGGCAGGGCGGTACTACCGCTGAGAGCGGTACTACCGCTCCCACCCAGCGGTACTACCGCGCTGGCGAGGAAGATAGGGCCCTGGGCCCAGAGCGGTACTACCGCGGGAGTAAGAGCGGTACTACCGCTTGGAGCGGTACTACCGCCACTACTACCGCTCCTAGTACCGCAAAACCCGACACGAAAAACATCGAACTCGAATCGAGGCGGCAGTAGCCCGGAAGCACTGCGGTACTACGGCCGAAGGTCCCAAGCGGTACTACCGTTCGGAGAGCGGTACTACCGCTCTGAGAGCGGTACTACCGCTGGGGAGCTTTGGCGGTACTACCGCTGTGGGTCGCGGTACTACCGCTGGGGCAGAGCCAAGCAAACTAAGGGGAAAACGGCAGCTCCAAGGAAAACCAGAACTGCCAGTACTTCTTCATATGAGCTCTGAATTGAGAAAACTCAAGCTTGTTGGATAGAGCAAGACGAGTAGCATCAAAACTAAGGGGAAAAATTTGACGTCTGTTTTTCATAAATTGGGAAAAAAGGTTCTGTGGGTGTTCTACTCGAACTCCAGCCAGACCGGAGCCATGCTCGCCGGCAGGCGGGGATACCTTTTATGAGTATTTGAGTAGGGGAGGGGTGCGGGGGGTCAGCGGCGGCGGTTGAGTA
>NW_021168878.1:0-1053 GCF_002162155.2 Triticum dicoccoides
GGGTTTTGTTTAGATTAAAAGTTCGCCATAGCTGCAACTTCGCGTACTTCGTTTGTGTTCAACGACCAGACAAAGGCGTCACAGAACCCCACCTTGATCAATAAAGCTTTCATCTTATATTCGCAATATCCAGATTGCAATCTCAGTTTCTTGCTTGTTCTTCGTTTGCTCGCAGGAAACAGACCCTCGTGGTCAGGTTGATCGTGCTCCGGCGTGGTCAATAACCTCTCGGAGTTGGTTTAGCGATTGCTAAGGCGCGACGTCCTCGCACGTTCGTAGTCGGATCATCAAAGTCGACTTCCACCAAAGCGAAATCCACCATCTCATCGAAAGACGGGACACCTTTGCCTCTATCAAGTGGTATCAGATTTCCAGGTTGCTCGGTGAGATTTTACAGTTTTTCGTAGTTTAGATCGAGTCTGTTCTTCATACCTACAGTCCACGAAAAAGCCACAAAAAAAAATTAGGGTTAGTTCATCATATCCGAACCAATCTGAGCCTTTGCATAATCTTTTTAGGGTTTTGCTTTGTTGAATTTGCGGTTGCATCGTCGTGTCTAGTTGCTGGTCTTAGAGTCTAGTCTTTTAGAGTTTCGAGTTCTGGTCATAAGTTGTCACGCCGCCGCCGCACCATTATCATCACTGCCTGCTGCTGGGTAAGAACTGGTAAGAATTTGAGATTTGCTTGACGGATTTGTGACACCCACCACCACCACTTGTTCGTAGTCTGTAGGATCATATTCTTGTGTGTTTCTATTGCTGCTAACCATGCCAGGATCACAAGCCGACAAGATTGACTGGGAGAATTTATCGAACAAGGAGCTTCATGATAAGTTTCAGCAAATGATGACTGAACAGGTGCAAGATGTGCTGAACAATTTTGAAGAGGCCATGGAGAAGATCACTGGCCTTGAGAAGACGTTCGAAACAAAGCTCGATAACAAGTTTAATGAATTGCTCGCGCGTCTTCCACCACCACCACCCGCTGCACCTAACGCACCTCTCCAACAACAACAACAACGACTACCTCCACGTCGCGAAGCAGACCTCCGCC
>NW_021168879.1:0-1055 GCF_002162155.2 Triticum dicoccoides
AAAACGGAGTTCACTCGCATCTTCTATGATGTTTTCGATGTTGGAGGTTATGCCGGTTCTTCTCAGTTGGAGGGTTCACTCCTCTATTTCTTGGCATACCTCCCCTACCTCTTCTTACTATATTATTGGTTCTTGTTTGGTTCTTCTCTTTGTGAGTTTTGGAGCTTATGGTCATCTTGGTGACAAGCTCGAGTTCATTGAAAATGGAGTTCACTCGCATCTTCTATGATGTTTTTGATGTTGGAGGTTATGTCGGTTCTTCTCAGTTGGAGGTTTCACTCCTCTATTTGTTGGCATACCTCCCTTGCCTGTTCTTACTATATTATTGGTTCTTGTTTGGTTCTTCTCTTTGTGAGTTTTGGAGCTTATGGTCATCTTGGTGACAAGCTCGCGTTCATCGAAAACGGAGTTCACTCGCATCTTCTATGATGTTTTTGATGTTGGAGGTTATGAAAGTTCTTCTCAATTGGAGGTTTCACTCCTCTATTTGTTGGCATACCTCCCCTGCCTCTTCTTACTATATTATTGGTTCTTGTTTGGTTCTTCTCTTTGTGAGTTTTGGAGCTTATGGTCATCTTGGTGACAAGCTCGAGTTCATCAAAAACAGAGTTCACTCGCATCTTCTATGATGTTTTCGATGTTGGAGGTTATGCCGGTTCTTTTCGGTTGGAGGTTTCACTCCTCTATTAGTTGGCATACCTCCCCTGCCTCTTCTTACTATATTATCGGTTCTTGTTTGGTTCTTCTCTTTGTGAGTTTTGGAGCTTATGGTCATCTTGGTGACAAGCTCGAGTTCATCAAAAACGGAGTACACACGCATCTTCCATGATGTTTTCGATGTTGGAGGTTATGACGGTTCTTCTCAGTTGGAGGTTACACTCCTGTATTTGTTGGCATACCTCCCCTGCCTCCTCTTACTATATTATCAGTTCTTGTTTGGTTCTTCTCTTTGTGAGTTTTGGAGCTTATGGTCATCATGGTGACAAGCTCGAGTTCATCCAAAACAGAGTTCACTCGCATCTTCTATGATATTTTCGATGTTGGAGGTTATGCCG
>NW_021168880.1:0-727 GCF_002162155.2 Triticum dicoccoides
GGAGTATCAAGGTTTAGGACGAGAACTCATCTGTTACACGGGCACTTCAATGTTTTTTAAACTTATTTGAACTCTGGACTTCTTTTGTGTTTAGTATGCAGCATTCAAAGCGACATCATCAATTTCAACATGTTCTGACATCATTTGTTGTTTTTCAGTCATTTACCTAATTGTTTAGAGAGCTAAATGACCGTGAAATTGAAAATCACTACAAAATGAACTGTGAAAATGTTGAAACTTGGCATGGTATCATCATTTCACCCGCATAGCATGTGCGAAAGAGTAGAGAGGGTCATGGAAAAAACTGGACGCACTTCATGTACAAACTGGACAATCTCTTTCGGAGTATCAGGGTTTTGGACGAGAACTCATCTGTTACACGAGCACTTCAATGTTTTTTAAACTTATTTGAACTCCGGACTTCTTTTGTGTTCAGTATGCAGCATTCAAAGCGACGTCATCAATTTCCAACATGTTCTGACATCATTTGTTGGTTTTCAGTCATTTACCTAATTGTTTAGAGAGCTAAATGACCGTGAAATTGAAAATCACTACAAAATGAACTATGAAAATGTTGCAACTTGGCATGGTATCATCATTTCACCCGCATAGCATGTGCAAAAGAGTATAGACGGTCACGGCAAAAACTGGACGCACTTCGTGTACAAACTGGACAATCTCTTTCGGAGAAGGGTTTCGGACGAGAACTCATCTATTACACGGGCAC
>NW_021168881.1:0-1022 GCF_002162155.2 Triticum dicoccoides
TCATTGTCATAATCATAGTTGAGATCGTTCCCATCTTCGCTTGATCCAATCTACATCTTATCTAGTTTGTTTTGGAAAGAGGGAGAGAGAAAAAAAGATAGAGAAAAAAACGAGAGAAAAAAAAAGTAAAAAAAAGTCAGAGAAAAAAAAAGAAAGGAAAAGAAAAAAAAAGTGTGAGGAAAAAAAAGAGAGGAAAAAAAAGAGAAGAAAAAAAAACAAAATTCGGATCTATGTAGACTCAATCTCGTAGTTGAATTCGGATTGGAATCTGTTTTGTGCACTGTTTAGTAAAACAGGCATAACTTCCTCATACGAACTCCGTTTTGGCTCCACAAGTACTCAAATTAAAGCTAGCCACTAGATGCATCTGAATAGTTGCAAAAGCTAGTTCAATATTTGGCGTCTCCAAATCAGCTTCTAAATAGGTCTTTTTGCCCTCCAAAGTTCGCGCATACACTTTGTTCCAATTTTTCAGGCCAGTTTTAAAATTGACTCCTCATATCAATTCAGAATTGAGTGATTCTTTTGCATTGGAAAACTTGAGTTAGTAGCAAACTTTTCAAGAGGAAAGTTGAAGAGAGAGTTGTTATATATCTTGCTTGGCAGTTGTTATTCATCATTATCTTTATTGCCGTTGTGATCTTCACTTATATCTTGCTGTCCAGAGCTACTTATCCTTCATTGATGCTAGTTGTGCTATGCCGTGACCTCATTAGTGTTCTAGGCTCGCTTCTCTAGTTCGGTCTAGCCTAGGACCAGCACAGTACCGTCGTTGAGCGTTTATTCAACATTGCATCTTTGAGTTGATTATTGCTAATCTTTTGCTACCATATATAGCCAACCCAGCTCCACATATTTCTACACCGTGTATACGTACGTTCCCCTGGCAATCGCTTTACACAATCTTCGGAGTTATTTGACACCGCTGGTTGCCTGTCACCACCTATCGCATGGTAAGAACTTGTAAGATATTGATATTTGCTTTACTGTGAGCACGTTACAACCACATCCTAGTTGTTCAT
>NW_021168882.1:0-1451 GCF_002162155.2 Triticum dicoccoides
CCACCTTAACTGTCCCGGGGAACAAAACTATATCTTGAACTGGCACAGGAAAATGATTTCGTTTTAACCCACGGAAAGATAGGTGTCCATACAAAATTTCTACTCAAAATCATAGATGTTGAACTAGCACAGGATAATGAGTTTGTTTTAATCCACAGCAAGATAAGAGTCCATAAGAAATTTGTACTCAAAATGGTAGATCTCGAACTGGCACAGGATAATGAGCTGCTCTTTAATCTGCAGGAAGTTAGGAGTTCTTAAGATTTTTCACTATGTCCTCATGCCTATGTTCAATAATTATTCACAGATGACATGTTGCTTGCCTGCTCTATTTATGCTTCAATACTGATGTCATTACTTGTCCATGTTGTGGAACTTTACCAAGCTGTATTGTTTGTCTTAAATTTGATCATATATTTTAGTTATGCAGCTAACCTAAACGGTTCTTGTTGATATTTTAACAGCAAACAGCACTGAAGAACCATTCTGTGTACAACGTCTTCCTAGTCCCATTAATGGTTGCTCCCATCGAAGAATTGGTTGGGTCACCAGCATTCGCAGCTCCAACATCTGAACCGAGGGCAAGCAACGTTGATGGAACTGGATTCAGTGATATGGAGGCATCGGTGTTCCGAAAACTTCAAGAGGTACTGAAAATGAAGATTCGAAAAAAACGACTTTTCGTTGCAACCGATTTGGTTCTTCAGTTTTCACTGTATTTGCCAAATACATTTCATATCTTTCATGGTAAAGGAACAAAGAAATCCGTTTTTGGAATTCCATCTAGTTTCTTTTAATATATAGTTTGCATATGTGTTGTGATACACATAATAATTTTGTGATATGCATTGGACAATGTGTATGAAACTTACAAATGCCTTGTTTGACCCTGTAGGCCCAGAAAAGGAAGCAATGTGCATAATTGGTGCTTCGCGCAAGATGTACCAACATAGGCAGGACATTGGTTGTCGCAAATCACAACAGCGGGTGATCATCAGAACAATTCAGTTACAAAGTTGAAATAATTTTTCTAATTTTTGTTGCTGATGTATTATTGCGAGTTACTCACATGATGGGCCCAGTTTGTGCCATTGCGTGCTTGTGTGCTTCATCTCTATATTCTTACAGTTTTTTTCTGGGAGTAGTCTGCATCTTAGATTAGATAGTACATTGAAGAATGCTTATTCTTCACCCCAGCCATCACACCCCACGGTCGTAAGAAACCTGGGCAGAAGGTAAGAAACTGAGGCAAATGTAAGAAAGCCATCGTGCCCAGCCCCACGATCCACTGTTGCAAACCACCGGAAGAGAAAACGAAAGAAATTGGTCTCTCTCACACAATGTAAAATTACGTCGGTAATTTATTTGTGTGCAACCTGACAAAAGTTAAGCCGGAAATACAGTGTAAGAAGACTATTATGTTTTTTTTATCCTTTCTCCTTTGTCCAGGA
>NW_021168883.1:0-2224 GCF_002162155.2 Triticum dicoccoides
CCGCGAAGGGATTGACAACCCCTAATCACGTTGGTTGCGAGTAGCTATCGCTTTGTGCAGGTACGAGGGACTTGAGCGTGGGCTCCTACTGGATTGATACCTTGGTTCTCAAAAACTGAGGGAAATACTTATGCTACTCTGCTGCATCATCCCTTCCTCTTCAGGGAAAACCAACGCAAGCTCAAGACGTAGCAAGAGTCTTGATGACCCACAAGTATAGGGGATCTATCGTAGTCCTTTCGATAAGTAAGAGTGTCGAACCCAACGAGGAGCAGAAGGAAATGATAAACAGTTTTCAGCAAGGTATTCTCTGCAAGTACTGAAATAAGTGGTAACAGATAGTTTTGTAATGAGATAATTTGTAACGAGCAATAAGTAACAAAAGTAAATAAAGTGCAGCAAGGTGGCCCAATCATTTTTGTAGCAAAGGACAAGCCTGGACAAACTCTTATATAAGGAAAAGCGCTCCCAAGGACACATGGGAATATTGTCAAGCTAGTTTTCATGACGTTCATATGATTCGCGTTCGGTACTTTGATAATTTGATATGTGGGTGGACCGGTGCTTGGGTGCTGTTCTTACTTGAACAAGCATCCCACTTATGATTAACCTCTATTGCAAGCATCCGCAACTACACCGAAAGTATTAAGGTAAACCTAACCATAGCATGAAACATATGGATCCAAATCAGCCCCTTACGAAGCAACGCATAAACTAGGGTTTAAGCTTCTGTCACTCTAGCAACCCATCATCTACTTATTACTTCCCAATGCCTTCCTCTAGGCCCAAATAATGGTGAAGTGTTATGTAGTTGACGTTCACATAACACCACTAGAGGCTAGACAACATACATCTCATCAAAATATCAAACGAATACCAAATTCACATGACTAGTAATAGCAAGACTTCTCCCTTGTCCTCAGGAACAAACGTAACTACTCACAAAGCATAAACATGTTCATAATCATAGGGGTATTAATATGCATAAAGGATCTGAACATATGATCTTCCACCAATTAAACCAACTAGCATCAACTACAAGGAGTAATTAACACTACTAGCAACCTACTAGCACCAATACCGGACTTGAAGACAAGAATCGGATACAAGAGATGAACTAGGGTTTTGAGATGAGATGGTGCTGATGAAAATGTTGATGGAGATTGCCCTCTCCTGATGAGAGGAGCGTTGGTGATGATGATGGCGATGATTTCCCCCTCCGGGAGGGAAGTTTCCCCGGCAGAACAGCTCTGCCAGAGCTCTAGATTGGATCCGCCAAGGTTCCGCCTTGTGGCGGCGGAGTTTCGTCCCGAAAGGTTGCTTCTTCTTTTTTTCTTGATGAAAGACTTCATATAGGAGAAGATGGTCATCGGAGAGCCACCAGGGGGCCCACGGGGCAGGGGGCGCGCCCTAGGGGGGGCGCCCCCCACCCTCGTGAGAAGGGTGTGGGCCCCCTGGTCTTCATCTTTGGCGAGGATTTTTCATTATTTATTATAAGGTGTTCCATGGAGTTTCAGGACTTTTGGAGTTGTGCAGGATAGGTCTCTAATATTTGCTCCTTTTCCGGCCAGAATTCCAGCTCCCGGCATTCTCCCTTCTTATGTAAACCTTGTAAAATAAGAGAGAATAGCCATAAGTATTGTGACATAATGTGAAATAACAGCCCATAATGCAATAAATATCGATATAAAAGCATGATGCAAAATGGACGTATCAGTAGTCGAACTTCTTCGCGCTCTAACCGATCAAGTACCGAACATAAGACACCTCTGTGTTATGCACACGTTCAGTTCGGCGATGTCCTCCGCCTCCTTGATCCAGCAAGTCAGTAAGGTAGTAGATGA
Source organism: Triticum dicoccoides (assembly GCF_002162155.2). NCBI lineage: Eukaryota > Viridiplantae > Streptophyta > Magnoliopsida > Poales > Poaceae > Triticum > Triticum dicoccoides. Next base: position 1,845 of record NW_021168883.1, read on the forward strand.
GTTCTGGTAGCAGGACGGTGTGGTGACGGTGACGGTGAAGTGATCTCTGCAGGGCTTCGCCTAACACTACGAAAATATGACCAGAGGTGTAAACGGTGGAGGGGGCGCCACACACGGCTAGGCAATTGGCTATTGTGTGCTAGGCGCCCCCTCCCACATATATGTAGGTGGGAGGGAGGAGCAGCCAAAGGGGGTGCCCAAGTAGGAGGAGTCCTACTTGGGGTCTCTCCCAAGCTGCGCCCCCTACCTTATATAGGTGCGAGGGAAAGGCATGGGAGGGTGGCGCCCCCTTTCCTTTCTCCCATGAGAGGGAAAGGCCGGAGGGGCTAGCCCTCCCCCTTTCCTTCCCTAGGGCTGACCGGCCAGGGAGAGGGGCACAC
>NW_021168884.1:0-1057 GCF_002162155.2 Triticum dicoccoides
TCACCTGACAAATATGCATATATGCAATATTTTTGGTCATATCCAAGGTAGTCATGTCCTCATCATCCTCCCCTTCTTGAAAATAAAGCCGTCCTCGGCGTTGCTTAATCTGAAATGTGGCTAACAAAAGAGACAAGGTGTACATGTTGTATATGTATATGTCATCCATTTTTACTTCCCTTGATTTTTGCATATATGACACATGAATAGATGAGTAACTTGCATAGTTCATAAAATCTAAAGCCAAAAAATTAGCACAAGAAGTAGAAGGCATGAAAATATTGCAACTCAGTTTGCACATATAAGTGAAGCTCTTATTCATTTCAAAAGATTGACAATGTTCATCATTAAACCATCCCAACATTGGTGAATAAACCTTACTTGCATCAAATTTACATGCTACAACATGCTTAAATAAGCAACATGCAATAAGTCATTCAACACAGAATCATCACCAAGATTAGAGGTCATATCAAAATGATTAAACATTGGTTCTTTTGCATCAATAGTTAATTCAATGGGTGCCCTCAAAATTGTTGGTATTTCAGTTGTTTGATCACATGGCAAAGTCAAATTATCAATGTAGTCCTCTAAAATAGGTGGTGTGATCAAAGTAGTGGGTAGCTCATCAGATGGTGCATTCAAATTGACAAGGCATTCATCATTCTCATGTAGAGATGGAAGATCAGTACCTGTGTCATTACCTCTTATGATCAACTCAGATGATGTAGCCACTCTCGGGGCCGATGTGTCACATGGTGGAGGTGATGTAGTCCTGACAACAACGGATGTGGTTGTCATAGTATGCCTAGTAGTTGAAGGAACAATCATATCAACTCTTGGAATGTGCACCGTGCGCTTGTTCTCCTCGTGGCCAACACGTCGTTTTATTTCCTGTTCAGCTTTGCAAGCAAGATGAAACAAATGGTCCATAGGATAACACTCTTCATGAATTAGTATCTCTTGAATATCACGGTTTAATCCTCCCCAAAATCTATCCATAAAATCATCTTCACTTTCTTCTAAAGAGGAATGCAACAAGGTAGTTTGTAAATCA
>NW_021168885.1:0-1381 GCF_002162155.2 Triticum dicoccoides
ACCAACCTCAACAAGGCATGCCCGCAAGATCCGTTCCCGCTCCCCCGCATCGACCAGATCCTCGATTCCACCGCAGAATGCGACCTGCTATGCTTCTTGGATGCCTTCTCTGGGTATCACCAGATCAAGATGGCGGTAGAAGACGTCGAAAAGACAGCCTTCCTAACCCCGTGTGGGGTGTACTGCTACACGTGCATGCCATTCGGGCTGCGTAACGCAGGGGCGACCTTTCAGCGGCTGATGCACATCACCTTGGGCCCGCAGCTCGGGAAGAATGTTGAGGCTTACGTCGATGACATTGTGGTGAAGTCTCGGGAGGCCAGGACCCTGATACAAGACCTGGAGGAAACCTTCGCGAGCCTCAACGCAGTGAACCTGCGGCTCAACCCAGAGAAGTGTGTGTTCGGAGTCCCCTCGGGCAAGCTTTTGGGTTTCCTCGTGTCCCACCGAGGCATCGAGGCTAACCCAGAAAAGGTCAAGGCGGTCGAGGACATGAGCCCGCCAAAGACCCTCAGAGAAATGCAGAAGCTCACTGGGCGCGTGACCGCGCTGGGGCGCTTCATCTCCAAGTTGGGGGAGCGAGCGCTGCCCTTCTTCTAGCTAATGAAGAAAAAGGGGCCCTTTGAATGGACTGAAGAGGCCGACAAGGCGTTCCAAGATCTCAAGAGATACCTGACCAGCCCTCCGGTCATGGTGGCCCCGCGCCCTCAAGAGCCCCTGGTGCTTTACCTCGCCGCCACTCCCTACTCCGCCAGCGCAGCCCTGGTGGCGGTTAGGGAGGAGCGTCGAATCAAAACCACAGCAGCAGCCCGGGACAAGGCAAAACAGGAACAAGGAAGGCCCACAGAAACCGCCACCACGGCTGAGGAGGATCAGCCGCCGCAGAGGAGTGCACCGGAGGCGGAAGAGGCCCCTCTCCCAGATGGCCAGCCTCAGGAGGCCTCATCGCCTCAGGAGGCACCATGGTCCCCAAAGGGCGCCACCAGCACTGACGCACCCAACCTCGTTGAGCACCCAGTGTACTTCATCAGCACGGTGTTGCGGGACGCGAGGGCACGGTACCCCATGCCTCAGAAGCTCCTCCTCGCGCTACTGGTGGCCTCGCACAAGCTGCGGCACTATTTTCAGGGTCACCCCATCAAGGTCGTCTCGTCATACCCCCTGGAGAGAGTGCTCAGGAGCCCTAACTCAGCTGGAAGGGTCGCTGAGTGGAACATAGAACTGCAAGTGTTTCAGCTCGAATTCAGCACGACCAGAGTCATCAAGGGGGCAGCATTAGCGGATTTTGTGGCAGAATGGACGGAGGCACCAGGCCTCAAGGCCGACGAGGATCGGTCCCTCTCCCTGGGAAGCGAGGCGCCAGAAGGCTGGGTCATGTACT
>NW_021168886.1:0-1389 GCF_002162155.2 Triticum dicoccoides
TCGCCATTGCACATTGCAAATGAGATTTAAGGAGGAATTATAAGACGCCATCAAATCCCAAGTCGTGATGCTACAGTAGTCTCTCACCATCCTCGCCCAAGTGATCACCGCCATTCTCACCAATGGACTCCACGGTCTCAACATCGAAGGTGGACGCCTCCTTTATGTTGATGCACCTTCTTTTGTTTCCCTCCGAGCCTCCAGCTGTCTACACCATCCTAATCAGTTATGATCTCCCCCGTGCCCTCTGGCCCCTCCCGTGTTAACACCTACACACATCATCGACAACTGATGGCGCACGCACAATGTGATCAAGCGCACATATAGCACACCCACGCAGAAAACAGCAAGCCCACGCACGTCGGACAACACAACACACTCACCCATGGCACATGCACTGGTTCACGCACAACACAACCACACACTTCACATGTCACTCTGAATATTGATTATCACAGACCGCCACTGCAGTGCCTCCCACCCCCTCTCTTGCTCGTTATGCTCCGCATCCTCTTAATGCGACATTTTGAGTTAATAAAGCACTTACTTTATTTGCACTCTTCTTCACAGCACTGCCCCTCCCATTCTGCTTCACAAATATAACACTTACTTCCTTTATTGACATAAAGTGAATGATTCAGTTGTGAAAGAATTTTTCTGAAGAAACCCGAGTAGGTGCACATTTCAAATTGCATGCAATTTTAGGTTCATAATCGTCATGCTTTGTACATAATTTTTTGTGCGGCTTCAAGCTTGTGTCATGTAATTTGGTCCTCTTAATTCGAAATAAAAAGTTCTCCACTTACCTAATTAGATATATAAATGCTTTCATACACTATGCATCACCAACGAAAATTTTATGTTAACTTTGAAGGGTGCATAGTAAGTGGTTAAGTAAATGAATATCAATTTAAACTACCATCCATAGATTATACTTTCAGTTTTCTTCTTTAATTCATATATATCCTTACAACTGAGTTCAGCTCCGTTGTATCCTTGTGCACTCTTCTTCACATCGATGCCCCTCTAATTCTACTTTATAAGTATAACACTTACTCGTGACCACGCGCACCAAACCACTCTACCGAGACTCGATCAACTTGACCACGATTCTTACGAACTACATAGTAGTTATCGTACATATTTTCTCATTAGATGCGGGATGGACTAGGGTGTAATCTAGGCCATACCTTATCGATCTAACTATCCATATCTTTGTTTCACAACAAATCGAGGGCACAATGCTAGCTCAATAGTAAAAAAAATGAACACTTCCAAAAAGATATCGGATAATGAAATAAGCAAGCAACAATTTAGGTATTTTAATTAGCAATCCACATTTTATAATGATATTAATCACGATAAACTAATAGTTATGTTTTTTGAGCA
>NW_021168887.1:0-1049 GCF_002162155.2 Triticum dicoccoides
ATCACACCTTAGTACTCCTTGGGTGTTAATCACATAGCGATGTGAACTAGATTACTGAATCTAGTAAACCCTTTGGGTGTTGGTCACATAGCGATGTGAACTATGGGTGTTAATCACATGGTGATGTGAACTATTGTTGTTAAATCACATGGCGATGTGAACTAGATTATTGACTCTAGTGCAAGTGGGAGACTGAAGGAAATATGCCCTAGAGGCAATAATAAAGTTATTATTTATTTCCTTATATCATGATAAATGTTTATTATTCATGCTAGAATTGTATTAACCGGAAACATAATACATGTGTGAATACATAGACAAACAGAGTGTCACTAGTATGCCTCTACTTGACTAGCTCGTTAATCAAAGATGGTTATGTTTCCTAACCATAGACAAAAGAGTTGTTATTTGAGTAACGAGGTCACATCATTAGTTGAATGATCTGATTGAGCACCTGATCGTTTAGTATGTTGCTATTGCTTTCTTCATGACTTATACATGTTCCTATAACTATGAGATTATGCAACTCCCGTTTGCCGGAGGAACACCTTGGGTGCTACCAAACGTCACAACGTAACTGGGTGATTATAAAGGAGCATTACAGATGTCTCCAAAAGTAGATGTTGGGTTGGCGTATTTCGAGATTAGGATTTGTCACTCCGATTGTCGGAGAGGTATCTCTGGGCCCTCTCGGTAATGCACATCACATAAGCCTTGCAAGCACTGCAACTAATATGTTAGTTGTGAGATGATGTATTACGGAACGAGTAAAGAGACTTGCCAGTAACGAGATTGAACTAGGTATTGGATACCGACGATCGAATCTCGGGCAAGTAACATACCGATGACAAAGGGAACAACGTATGTTGTTATGCGGTCTGACCGATAAAGATCTTCGTAGAATATGTAGGAGCCAATATGGGCATCCAGGTCCCGCTATTGGTTATTGACCGGAGACGTGTCTCGGTCATGTCTACATTGTTCTCGAACCCGTAGGGTCCGCACGCTTAAGGTTACGATGACAGTTATATTATGAGTTTACATGTTTT
>NW_021168888.1:0-2026 GCF_002162155.2 Triticum dicoccoides
TGTGCTTGCTGGCCCCATCTCCGTCCATATAACAAGCGTAAGCTCGAGTTTCGTTCCAAGAAGTGTGTTTTTCTTGGTTATAGCTCTCTTCATAAAGGATACAAATGTCTTCATGTGCCCACTAATCGTGTCTACATCTCTCGGGATGTTGTGTTTGATGAGCATGTTTTTCCCTTTGCCAAACTCCCTGTGTCCACTACCGAGCCACCTGTCATGCATTCATCCTCTGTTGCTTCTGACCAATTTGATGATGTTGCATATTCTCCTCTATTGTTGCCTAACCATGGTGCAGGCACTGGTCGTGGGGCTCGTTTGGAGATTCTGGAAGTGCCCTCTTCCTCTTCGTCGCCATCGCCTTCATCCTCGGCACCTTCTGTTGTGCATGAGGAGCACATGGCGCCCCTGCATGGCCTCGGTTTCCGTGCTCATGCACGGCCGATCGACGTCCTGGCCCGGTCGCCTCTGGCTTCTGGGCTGCCTTCGCCATCGTCGCGCCCTGCAACCCCGCCGACTGGGCCGGCCTCCTCGGTCCCCGTCTCGCCCAGGGTGTCGGGGCAGTCATCACCAGGCCTGGCCTCGCCCGCCCCTGCCTCGCCCAGGGTGTCTGGGCCCTTCTCACCAGGGTCGGCCTCGCCTGCTCTCGCCTCGCCAAGGCCGTCTGGGCCGGTGTCACCGGAGCTGGCCTCACCCACTCTCGGTTCGCCCATGGCCTCTGAGCCCATGTCGTCGGGCCAGTCTTCGCCATGTAGCCCGGAGTCGTCTGTCCCGAGCTCGCCTGAGGTGATTCCTGCATCTCCGGCGACCGTCACGTCTCCGTCACCTTCGCCTCCGCCGGCTCCTGCTGCTGCTCTACGTCCACATACGCGCAGTCGGAGTGGCATTTTTCAGCCTAAGCAACGTCACGATGGCACAGTTGCTTGGTTAGCGGCGTGCATGTCTGCTGCTCTCGCAAATCCATCCTCTGAGCCACGCATGTATCAAGCTACTATGCGCATTCCTCATTGGAGAGAGGCCATGGAGCAGGAGTATCAAGCGCTTCTTCGCAATCAGACATGGACTCTTGTTCCTCCACAATCACGGGTAAATGTCATTGATTCCAAATGGGTTTTCAAAGTGAAGAGGCATTCTGATGGGTCCATTGAGCGCTATAAGGCTCGTCTGGTTGCTCGTGGTTTTCGACAGCGTTTTGGACTTGACTATGAAGACACCTTCAGTCCAGTGGTCAAGCCTACTACCATCAGACTTCTTCTCTCTCTGGCTGTTACTCGAGGTTGGTTTCTTCGTCAGCTTGATGTTCAAAATGCTTTTCTTCATGGTGTCTTGGCGGAGGAGGTTTACATGCGCCAGCCTCCGGGTTTCTCTGATCCGGATCGCCCTGATCATCTCTGTCGTCTGTCCAAGGCAATTTATGGTCTGAAGCAGGCTCCTCGTGCTTGGCATGCTCGTCTTGCAATGGCTCTTCGTGCTCATGGTTTTGCATCATCAACTGCTGACTCCTCATTGTTTTTTCTTCAAAGGCCTGAGGTTACTATGTACTTGTTGCTCTATGTAGATGATATCATTTTGGTCAGCTCCTCTCAGTCGGCTGCTACTGCGCTTGTTCGCTCACTTGGTGCTGATTTTGCGGTCAAGGACCTTGGGAAGCTTCATTACTTTCTTGGTGTGGAGGTTACTTCTCGTGCTGCTGGCCTTGTTATGACGCAGAAGAAGTACTCTCTGGATTTGTTGCAGCGAGCTGGGATGCTTAAGTGCAAACCGACGACTACACCCATGTCTACCACTGATAAGCTCAATGCTGTTGATGGTGTGCTTCTTTCTTCTTCTGATGCGACAGAGTACAGGAGTATTGTTGGTGGGCTCCAGTACTTGACGATCACGCGACCAGACATTTCCTATGCTGTTAACCGAGTCTGCCAGTATCTGCAGTCACCCCGTGACACTCATTGGTCTGCTGTTAAGCGGATTTTGCGCTATATTCGTTTCACGGTGGCTCATGGTTTGCATATTCGGCCGTCTGACTCTGGTT
>NW_021168889.1:0-1232 GCF_002162155.2 Triticum dicoccoides
AATTTTCCTTATGGCACTCTATAATTTAACATTTCGCTTTTGCCACCCTTAGCTTTTGAGTCAAAAATATATATATTATTGGTCTAATTTATGGTCAAAAAATATGTATTGGTCTATAATTTTTAAGTCAAAAAATATATATTATTGGTCTAATTTATGGTCAAAGTCAGATTTTAGGAAGTGTGCACATTTTATTCATTGGAATGGACTTAGCTACCAAGAGTGATCCAAAAAGGAAATAACATTTTGTTTTTGCCACTGTAAGTTTTGCGAATTTTCCTTATGGCACTCTATAATTTAACATTTCACTTTTGCCACCCTTAGCTTTTGAGAATGTATCACAATTGTCACTCTGCGGCAAACGAAAAAATAATCATTTCACTTTTGACATTCTTAGCTTTTGACAATGTTTCACAGTTGCCTCTCTAAAATTTTTGCTTTTCCTACAAAATGGCAATTCTAATGTATTGCAAAAATAACAATTATGATGTATTGTCAAAAGCTAAGAGTGGGAAAACTAAAATGTTAAAAATTTAAATAAAGAAAATTGGGAAAAGCTAAAGTGGCCAAAAAAATCTGCCAGGAAAATTTAGCAAGAATGAGCAGCCACCTTGTAGAGTACGAGTCAGTCAGACGAATCAACATGTGATTGAATGGTTAGGAGGATAGTGGTATCTCCGGCCCACCAGGGTTTAAGTCTTGGTGCTTGTATTTTTTTGAATTTATTTTGGGATTTTTGGCTATGCACGTTCAGTTGGAGTGGACGTTCTCGTCGACTATGAGACACTTTTGATGATTTTGTCAAACTCAAATTAATATCTTAGCTCAGTATGTAGAAGGTGCTTATAGAAACAGGGTGTGTATGCGTCCGAGTCACGACAACGGACAGCGAGGGAGGCAGTGATGTTGCACATAGATGGCTCGCTATGAATGAGAAAAGTCACTAACGTCACATGATTATTAATGGCGCCCCTCGGCTCCTACTAGTAGTAGGAGTATCTATTCGCACAGCGATCCCTAGTAATAGGAGTTTCTATCCCAACAGCAATCCTATGCTCCCAACTGCGTCCATCCGTCCCATTTTCTTCCCCCTCCGACGTCACTCCTGCAAGGTTCGAGCCAGCGAGCATCATGCGAGATGACTGATGTCGATGGGAGCCGGAGCGGAGCCGGAGATGGACGATGGCTACAAGGCCGTCTCGAGCGTGAAGGTCTTCTCCAACAGGGAGCTG
>NW_021168890.1:0-1403 GCF_002162155.2 Triticum dicoccoides
ATATGTGCAATACAACATGGCATCACAAAATGACTCTACGACTCAAGTATTTATTCAATAGGCTCCGAGGAGCGAGATATTACAAACATGGGTCTCATGACCCAACAATCAGAGCATATCAATCAAAGCACAAGCGGAAGGTATCATGTCTGAGTACAGACATCTATAAATGAAAAAGGCTGAGAAGCCTGACTATCTACCAGATCCTGCCGAGGGCTCAAGATCGTAGCTGAGGTAACAAGCTAAACGTCGAAGACCACGCGAAATTACTAGTGAGACTGAAGTCTCTCTGCAAAAACATAAAATAGGCAAACGTGAGTACAAATGTACCCAGCAAGACTTACATCAGAACTATCTACATATGCATCATTATCAACAAAGGGATGGTGGGGTTTAACTGCAGCAAGCCAGCTTTGACTCGGTGGCTAACCTGAACTACGACTGCAAGTAACTCTTTTGAGGTAGCGCACACGAGTCCACATATTCACCATATCAATACACCACTATGGATCCGCTCCCGTCTCCCTACGAGAACGCCATCCATAGCACTCACGCTTATCTTGCGTATTTTAGAGTATCCACTTTCACTTGTCTATGAACTGATATAAGCAACCCAGAAGTCCTTTACCGCGGACACGGCTATTCGAATAGATGATGTTAACCCTGCAGGGGTGTACTTCTTCATACATGTTTCCACCACTTAGCGTCTGCACACGACATGTGCTCGGCAGACTTCAAGCGAAAGTCGACGTGGGTGTAGACCACGACCTACCTAAACACTCAAGTCTCTAGTCCAGGTTTATCGCCTATTCGGGTTCCATCCATGAGGAGATCCGGCCGGAGTTTCACTCACAGCCCCAAACGATGTGAACAGGGTTCCCGAGATACCAAACGGGCATCCGGTACACCGTGCCACGTACCTACCGCATCACAGCCCACCCCTACGGTCAGCGCTGTCCACGGCCTCCAGTAAGCTACAAACACCAGAAACTACTTGCAACTCCTGGACAGAGGACAAGGGTGAATAAGAAGTCGAGCGGGGTCATATTTCAGGGCCCAATGTATGGTAGTAGCTGAATCATGGATCACAAACACAGAACTCAGTTCCTGAGGACGGCTGCAATGAGACAACCCACCATGTACTCCTACATGGCCTCTCACCGCTACCTTTTACCAAATCGTGTTCACACACTTAGCTCACACACAGTAGGACATGTTCACACACCTCTGATTCATCCCGGATGAATCAGACCTGACTCGACTCTAAGCAGTAGCAGGCATGACAAACAAGCATGAATGAGTAGGCACAACAGGGCTCAAACAACTCCTACTCATGCTAGTGGGTTTCATCTATTTACTGTGGCAATGACAGGTCATGCAAAGGATAAAGGGGTTCAACTACC
>NW_021168891.1:0-1425 GCF_002162155.2 Triticum dicoccoides
AGCGAGGGGTGGCCGGAGACGGCTGCTATGGCGAACGGCGGCGACGGTGGTGTTCGGCCGTGTGAGAGAGAGAGCGAGGGAGAGGAGGGAAGAGCCGGGGGAGAGTGAGAGAGAGCAGGGGGGAGGCGTGGCGTCGTCCAGGGGCATCGAGGCGAGGAGGGGAGGGCAGGCAGGCAAGGAGAGAGGTGGCGTGGCGCGGTGGCGCGCGCGCGCGCCGGCCACACTCCCCTCCCTCTGTCGGGACGAAGACGATAGAGGAGGGAGATGGGCTGGGCCGGCTGCTGGCTGGGCCAGCCAGCTGGCTGGGCCGCACAGTGGAGGAGCCCAGGTAAGCTCCTCCTGTTAATTATTTTCTGTTTTCTAATTTCTGACATTTGTTTTGATTTAAATAATATATTAAATCATTTATTTAACTTATGCCAATTTTTGCAGGAGCTATATATATTATTCCAGAGCTCCTTTATAGTTGGCATAATATTTGGACATATATTAATATATATATAACTAATATATTTCCAATGCAAATATTTATGCATTAATTCCAAATGCCCAAAATAAATACCTATGAGCTCTTAACATATTGGTTTGATTTTTATCTCTGTCCAATATTTTCAGAGAGCAACATGAGCATTTTCTTGGACCTTTTTGGAGAAATTTTTATTTGGGTCATTTTCAAAAAGATTCTGAGGGTTTCACAGATCCCCATTTCAAGTTTCTGATGAAAGAGTAAACATGATGCAACACTCTAATGCATGGCTAACTAGGATGTGACAACTCACCCCCACTCAAAAGAATCTCGTCCCGAGATTTGGGTTCCTCCGGGAAGAAGGCGGGATACTCGAGTCGAAGACGATCCTCCCTTTCCCAAGTTGCTTCATCCTCAGAATGGTGCGACCATTGAACCTTGAGAAACTTGATATTATGACGTCGGGTGGTACGTTCGGCTTGATCGAGGATACGAATGGGGTACTCTCGATATGTAAGATTATCTTGGAGATCAAGCGTTTCGTGGTCCACTCCACGGATAGGATCCGAGAAGCAACGCCTGAGTTGAGAAACGTGGAAGACATCGTGAACTCTGGAGAGGTGCGGAGGTAGTTCCAACTGGTAGGCAACTTCTCCTCGTTTGGCAAGAATGCGAAAAGGTCCAATGTAACGAGGAGCCAATTTGCCTTTGATACCGAAATGATGGGTTCCCTTCAGAGGGGTGACCCGAAGATAAGCCTTCTCGTCAACCTCGAAAGTCATAGCCTTATGTTTTCGGTCATATTGACTCTTTTGACGAGATTGGGCTGTTTTCAACTTTTCACGAACGATACGAACTTGTTCTTCTGCTTCCTGAATCATATCCGGGCCAAAGAATTGTCTTTCCCCGGTCTCTGACCAGTTAAGGGGTGTTCGACATCGTCGTCCATAGAGAACTTC
>NW_021168892.1:0-1048 GCF_002162155.2 Triticum dicoccoides
TTCAACATCAACCGGTCCCAGCCAGCTCCAACTTATGTCGCAGGTCACGGCTGCGTCGCTGTGAAGGAAGAGATGAAGAAATAATGAATTGTTTCGCGAGGCAGTCAGGCAGATAAGGACAGGAACCTCTCTCCACTATCAGCATCTTATGTAAGAGGAAGGGCGCGATTTGTACCTACAGGTGAAGGAACAACCGATGTACAGGGAACGGGGGAGCACTTCGTCCATCTTCAACGACTCCTCGCCTAGGGATGCCAGTTCTACCGGCAACGCCGCGAGGGGAGCTGGAAATTCATCATGGACACTATTGTTCGAGGTCAAGATCGGAAAGGGGGCAGCTCTTATACTCACTTTAAAGGTCCGTGCGATAAGGGGTCTGCTACAGATGCTCTAAGGAATGTGGTTAATTGGGCCTCTCCCACCCGGATTTGCAGCGACGGCGGTGGAGGGCGCGCGTGCCTTCCGGACTGCGGCTGTGGGAACGCCACTCTGGATGATGAAGTTGCCCTGGCACTTGCGGGGATGGGCGATGGAGGCCTGAACCACGACGGGCGTGAAACAGCCGGCGACGACATCTGCTTGAGGGGTTGGCGCGTCCATGACTTCCACGGTGATGGGCGACGGCTGGGAGGCGTCCTTGGCAGCGCTACAGAGCCGGGGAAGGTGGTCCGGAGCGGGCGGAGGGAGATCAATGCCGGCGGAGAGAAGGGACAGCGGGAATTGCCGTGTTGAAATGTCCCTCCCCCAAATCTCGCTAGCGATAGGGGTCACCCTTGCGTCGGTCTCCCGCCCCATGTTTCTAAAGGTTGAGGGGGAGAATGTGCCACGCCCCGCAATTTCTTTTAAAGGCCACAGTCCGATACGGTATTTGTTCGGGCTACTATTTCACCCAAAACTGTAAACTAGAAGTTATTTTGCAGTTCGGCGCGATATAAGGGGTCTGCTAGAGATACTCTTAGAAATTTCTTCCGGAGCAGAGTCCCCTTAGGACAGCTAGCCCACGAGGCGAAAAACATGGTGTCTAGTGGCAGATCCAACTGCTAGAAAT
>NW_021168893.1:0-1701 GCF_002162155.2 Triticum dicoccoides
ACCCCGCCCCGACGCCGCTGCCCCGCCACCTCGACGCTGCCCCGCCGCCTCGACGCGACCCTGCCGCCCGGACGCCGCCCCGTCCACACCACCGTCGCCCACTCCCCGTCATCCTTATCCTCTTCGACCGCCTCCTCCACCCCGGCCCGCTCCTCCAAGGTAAGCTACCGCCCCGACCCCTATCCCCTTCCCTCCTCCCATCCCATCACCATATGAGCATGATAATTTGCACTTAGCTTCAGCAGTAATTTGACTAATTTCCTCTTCCCTATCATCATGGTTATTGTAGTAAATAATCAGGGCAAATATCAGAGAGAAATTTGCGAACTTCAGAATCTAGGAATTGTAATACAAATTCAAATAGTCTCCAGAACTTTCATGCATTCAAAAATATGAATTGCAGTAATTATGATTTGTATTTTCCAGGCAGTTTTGTTAATTGGTCATTCATGATTCATCATGAAGAATATGCGATTATGTGCTGAAACTAAGTTTGCATCATGTGTTAAGTGAATTCTGTTCTATTTGGGGTCTCCCACCAGCTATGTGAAAAGTTGGAGATTGCTTTCTTGTTTTTTTTTTGGTGTGGAATTCTGATTTGTGAAAAGAAAAACCGAACGATGCTAATTAATTTTCGGTTGCAACGAATGTGCTAGAAGAAAAAGCAGTATTCTGGCAAGGTTAAGATGCTTGATTGACTGAGTTGATGATTCAATTAAACAAGGTACAATATGTAGCAAGTAACTGTTTGAACACTATAGATTGCCAGAAGACTGCTTTTTCTATCAATCAAGCATCTTAACCTTGCCAAAAGACTGCTACTGCTTTTTCTTATCGTCCTGGCAGCAACTGGCTGGTTGTTGTTCAAAACTTATTAGTTCGTCTGGTGCTTTTGAACTCATTAGTCGGTGGCGTGTGGTACCATAAAAAATACTAGAAGGAAAGGAAAACAGAATATAAGAGAATGATTGCTGGAGTGGTAATGTTCACCAGCAGACAAAAAAAGGGAAAAGTAAAAAACAGGAAGCATACTTGCACAATGAACCAGTGATGCCTTGCTTCCACCAGAAGGAAAGTGAAGGAGAAAAATGAACACGATGATCATCAAGTCAACTGGTTATTGGTCGATAGTATAGACAACTAGCTACACTGAGTGACGAAACTAAACAAGCCTGCCTGGCCACCCGTCCATCCTACATGAGGGCAATTATGCCTGAACCACGGAACTATTTAATTTTTTATATAACTCATAAAACAAAAAAATGGCTCCATTGGGTTTTGGTGCTTCCCCATGGCCAGGACAAGATAACTTTATCTTTGTGCTATGAGATTAAACAGGGAGAGGGATGCTAACGCTCCTTTTGCTTGGCAGTATAAAGTACTAGTAAGTATAGATAAGAGGTTGGTTTTTTGAGGAATCAACAGTTAACGGGTGAGGCTCAGGCTGCAGTGATGGCTGCAGTATAAAGTAATATTCTTGTTTCGGTGTACATATGTAGGACACAAACAATTAAGGTGTCTATTTTGATTTAGTGCCTTTGCCTCCACTGCCTTTATCTGGATTGAAGCTTGCTTGTGTTTACTTCTGATTACAAGATCTCCATACTCGGAGATTTCTTTATATATGTTGTAGTATAAATATATTGTTTTGTCATTCTGTAATTGTTAGTGGAATTTACACTGTAAATGTTAGTGGGTTTA
>NW_021168894.1:0-973 GCF_002162155.2 Triticum dicoccoides
TTGATGCTCTGCTTTTACACGACGACAGACGTCGCAATTAGCAATATACTGAGCAATTTCTCTCTTCATCCTAGTCCACCAGAACCTCTGGCGTAGGTCCTGATACATCTTAGTACTACCGGGATGAATGGTGAGAGGAGATTCATGAGCCTCCTTAAGGATCAATTGCCTCAGGTTTCGCACTTTGGGAACCACTAGTCGATTCCCGAAGTATACGACCCCTTGATCATTAATGGAGAAACAATTCGCAATTCCTTTCTTGATGTTTCTCTTGATGCGGGAGATTCCCGGATCTACCTTCTGTGCCTTGACGATCTGGTCCGTAAGGGTAGGTTTCGCCACCAAGGTGGAAAGAAAACCTTGAGGAACAATGTGAAGGTTAAGCTTCCGAAATTCCTCATGGAGAAGCGGTTGACTTTGTTGTAACATTAGGTTGTTACAATAAGATTTACGACTTAGCGCATCAGCCATGACGTTGGCTTTCCCTGGTGTCAGGACCCCGACTTGATGTCACATCAAATCTAACTTGTAACACCCCATATCACTTTGCGGCCTCACGCACGGCATCCCCACGGGTGTCGCCTTACCTTTGCCCGGGGCCGTTTGCGCCTTTTGGCTCACGTATATGATAGTGTCGCTAGCATCCATATGATAAAGAGCCCGGGCTGACATGACTAGTCGTAAACCCAAAGTGGCACAGACTTACAGGGACAGGCATCCATGACCCAGCTTCGAACGTGTCGGTCATCAGCAAGTGGGTCCGGGCTGTAGCACTGGGCTAGCAGGACTCCGGTAAACCGGGCTGTAGCGGGCTAACAGGACTCCGGTACTCAATGCGTGACATTTCCCCGAAGGGACAGACACCGGAACGAAGAAGGACACATGCCGGCCAGCCTAAGTGTTCCAGAGCAGTAGCAAGCTACCATGGCTCAGCGGTAACACTAGGAGACATTTCCCGGTAAGAGAGGCTACT
>NW_021168895.1:0-1447 GCF_002162155.2 Triticum dicoccoides
TGGTCAGCACGGGTATTGAAGAGCTCTAACCTTAAGGCCCGATTTTCACGGTCCTTATCCTCGAGCATCTCAGCAGTGGTGCGAGTCCGTGAATCCTCCTGAGTGGAGTCAGCATATATAGCCTGAAAATATCCTTGTGCTCCCGGAAGTGATCCTGGCATATACCGGAAGTCAGAGTCCCGAAATAGACCAGATCTGACTCGCATAATGGTCATCATAGAGTAGGCGGCATCCTGCACAGCCATCTCGATAGTAACCCCGAGTCCATAGGAGCAGTGAAGAGGCTCAGTGGATCCAGGATAAGATGGAAATATCCTGACAGTGCAGAGATACTGGCTTTGATTGAAGTCTCGGAATTGCTCTTCGACCGTGTACTCAGGATACCAGCGGTATCCAGCCTCAGTCATTACCCTGACCAACTTAGCAGTATGGCCGGGTACATCTAGGCACCGAGTCAGGCGAACCACTTGATTGAGGTCGCGAGTGGCCATCTGAAAGCACAATTATAATGCAAAGGCATCAGAATTTCTAGCAAAATTTCGGCAGCATAACAGCTGTAAATGCTCAAAAAGGATATTGAGACATTTGACAAAGGATTTCGTACACACTCAACATCATCATATCAAGTCTTGAAACCATTCTTACAACATAATGTGGTAGTAGAACTGAACTAGGCTTGTAACCATCAAACTTATAAGGTACTACTGATTAGTAACTCGTGATCCTGATAGAGAGAGCAGATCCTAATTCCTTAACCCCCGGTGGAAGAATGGACTGACTCAGATCAGAAAGTCATAAGATATAAGGAGTAAAAAGAGCCTTACGTTCCAACCCACAAACAATTCCCCTACATATAACTAAAGAATTTCTAGACTCAACATCGACCAGTTTGGCTTGGAGAACCTACAGGCAGTCCGGCTCTGATGCCAACACTGTCAGGACCCCGACTCGATGTCACATCGATCTAGCTGGTAACACCTCATATCACTTTGCGGCCTCACGCACGGTATCCCCACGGGTGTCGTCTTACCTTTTTCCCGGGACCGTTTGCGCCTTTTGGCTCACGTATATGATAGTGTCGCTAGCATCCATATGATAAAGAGCCCGGGCTGACATGACTAGTCGTAAACCCAAAGTGGCACAGACTTACAGGAACAGGCATCCATGACCCAGCTTCGAACGTGTCGGTCATCAGCAAGTGGGTCCGGGCTGTAGCACTGGGCTAGCAGGACTCCGGTAAACCGGGCTGTAGCGGGCTAACAGGACTCCGGTACTCAAAGCGTGACATTTCCCCGAAGGGACAGACACAGGAACGAAGAAGGACACATGCCGGCCAGCCTAAGTGTTCCAGAGCAGTAGCAAGCTGCCATGGCTCAGCGGTAACACTAGGAGACATTTCCCGGTAAGAGAGGCTACTAAAGATAAACAACTAGATAGTCAGATCCCA
>NW_021168896.1:0-2304 GCF_002162155.2 Triticum dicoccoides
AATGGTTCCAAAGTCGATGTGATCGCGGTCGGCACGCTACCTCTACATCTACCATCGGGATTAGTTTTAGACCTGAATAATTGTTATTTGGTGCCTGCGTTGAGCATGAACATTATATCTGGATCTTGTTTGATGCGAGACGGTTATTCATTTAAATCAGAGAATAATGGTTGTTCTATTTATATGAGTAATATCTTTTATGGTCATGCACCCTTGAAGAGTGGTCTATTTTTATTAAATCTCGATAGTAGTGATACACATATTCATAATGTTGAAGCCAAAAGATGCAGAGTTGATAATGATAGTGCAACATATTTGTGGCACTGCCGTTTAGGTCATATCGGTGTAAAACGCATGAAGAAACTCCATACTGATGGACTTCTGGAATCACTTGATTATGAATCACTTGGTACTTGCGAACCGTGCCTCATGGGCAAAGATGACCAAAACACCGTTCTCCGGATCTATGGAGAGAGCAACAGATTTGTTGGAAATCATACATACAGATGTATGTGGTCCGATGAATGTTGAGGCTCGTGGCGGATATCGTTATTTCCTCACCTTCACAGATGATTTGAGCAGATATGGGTATATCTACTTGATGAAGCACAAGTCTGAAACATTTGAAAAGTTTAAAGAATTTCAGAGTGAAGTAGAAAATCATCGTAACAAGAAAATAAAGTTTCTACGATCTGATCGTGGAGGAGAATATTTGAGTTACGAGTTTGGTTTACATTTGAAACAATGTGGAATAGTTTCGCAACTCACGCCACCTGGAACACCGCAGCGAAATGGTGTGTCCGAACGTCATAATCGTACTTTACTTGATATGGTGCGATCTATGATGTCTCTTACCGATTTACCGCTATCGTTTTGGGGTTATGCTTTAGAGACGGCCGCATTCACGTTAAATAGGGCACCATCAAAATCCGTTGAGACGACGCCTTATGAACTGTGGTTTGGCAAGAAACCAAAGTTGTCGTTTCTCAAAGTTTGGGGCTGCGATGCTTATGTGAAGAAACTTCAACCAGATAAGCTCGAACCCAAATCGGAGAAATGTGTCTTCATAGGATACCCAAAGGAGACAATTGGGTACACCTTCTATCACAGATCTGAAGGCAAGATTTTCGTTGCTAAAATCGGATCCTTTCTAGAGAAGGAGTTTCTCTCGAAAGAAGTGAGTGGGAGGAAAGTAGAACTTGATGAGATAACTGTATCTACTCCCTTATTGGAAAGTAGTTCATCACAAGAACCGGTTCCTGTGACAACTACACCAATTAGTGAGGAAGCTAATGATATTGATCATGAAACTTCAGATCAAGTTTCTACTGAACCTCGTAGGTCTACCAGAGTAAGATCCGCACCAGAGTGGTACGGAAATCCTATTCTGGAAGTCATGTTACTAGACCATGATGAACCTACGAACTATGAGGAAGCGATGATGGGCCCAGATTCCGCAAAATGGCTAGAGGCCATGAAATCTGAGATAGGATCCATGTATGAAAACAAAGTATGGACTTTGGTTGACTTGCCGGATGATCGGCAAGCCATTGAGAATAAATGGATCTTTAAGAAGAAGACTAACGCTGATGGTAATGTTACTGTCTACAAAGCTCGACTTGTTGCAAAAGGTTTTCGACAAGTTCAAGGGGTTGACTACGATGAGACTTTCTCACCCGTAGCGATGCTTAAGTCTGTCCGAATCATGTTGGCTATTGCTGCATTTCATGATTATGAAATTTGGCAAATGGATGTCAAGACTGCATTCTTGAATGGATTTCTAGAAGAAGAGTTGTATATGATGCAACCTGAAGGTTTTGTTGATCCAAAAGGTGCTGACAAAGTGTGCAAGCTCCAATGTTCCATTTATGGACTGGTGCAAGCATCTCGGAGTTGGAATAAACGTTTTGATAGTGTGATCAAAGCATATGGTTTTATACAGACTTTTGGAGAAGCCTGTATTTACAAGAAAGTGAGTGGGAGCTCTGTAGCATTTCTAGTTTTATATGTTGATGACATATTATTAATTGGAAATGATATAGAATTTCTGGATAGCATAAAGGGATACTTGAATAAAAGTTTTTCTATGAAAGACCTCGGTGAAGCTGCTTACATATTGGGCATCAAGATCTATAGAGATAGATCAAGACGCTTAATAGGACTTTCACAAAGTACATACCTTGACAAAATTTTGAAAAAGTTCAAAATGGATCAGGCAAAGAAAGGATTCTTGCCTGTGCTACAAGGTGTGAAGTTGAGTCAAACTCAATGCCCGACCACAGCAGAAGATAGAGAGAAAATGAA
>NW_021168897.1:0-1073 GCF_002162155.2 Triticum dicoccoides
GATGAGTATATGTTGTTGACATATTGTTGATCAGAAATGACGTAGAATTTCTGGAAAGCATATAGGGTTATTTTGAAAGTGTTTTTCAATGGAAAGCCTGGATTAAGCTACTTGAACATTGAGCATCAAGATCTATAAGGATAGATCAAAATGCTTAATAATACTTTCAAATGAGCACATACCTTGACATGATCTTGAAGGTGTTCAAGATGGACCAGTCAAAGAAGGAGTTCTTGCCTGAGTTGTAAGGTACGAAGTTAAGACTTAAAGCTCGACCACGGCAGAATAGAGAGAAAGGACGAAGGTCGTCCCCTATGCTTAAGACGTAGGCTCTTCAGTATGCTATGCTGTGTACCGCACCTGAAGTGTGCCTTGCCATGAGTCAGTCAAGGGGTACAAGAGTGATCCAAGAATGGCTCATAGGACAACGGTCAAAGTTATCCTTAGTAACTAGTGGACTAAGGAATTTTCTCGATTATGGAGGTGCTAAAAGAGTTCGTCGTAAAGGTTACGACGATGCAAGCTTGACACCTATCTGGATAGCTCTGAGTAGAGAGACCGGATACATATAATGGAGCAATAATTTAGAATAGCTCCAAGTAGAACAGTTGTTTGGAATTGCTCCAAATAGAGCGTGGTAGCTGCATTTAGGAGATGACATAGAGATTTGTAAAGCACACACGGATCTGAAAGGTTCAGACCCGTTGACTAAAACCTCTCTCACAAGCAACATGATCAAACATAAAACTCATTGAGTGTTAATCACATAGTGATGTGAACTAGACTACTGACTCTAGTAAACTCTTGGGTATTAGTCACATGGCGATGTGACCTGTGAGTGTTAATCACATGGCGATGTGAACTAGATTATTGACTCTAGTGCAAGTGGGAGACTGTTGGAAATATGCCCTAGAGGCAATAATAGAAGTATTATTATTATATTTCCTTGTTCATGATAATTGTCTTTTATTCATGCTATAACTGTATTATCCGGAAATCGTAATACACGTGTGAATACATAGACCACAATATGTCCCTAGTGAGCCTCTAGTTGACTAGCTCGTTGTGATCAA
>NW_021168898.1:0-2836 GCF_002162155.2 Triticum dicoccoides
TGCTCCACTGACATACTCCTTCCTCTTATATATACACACGTACCCCCAAACGATCAGAACAAGAGCCAAAAACCTAATTCCACCGCCACAACTTTCTGTATCCACGAGATCCCATCTTGGGGCCTGTTCCGAAGCTCCGCCGGAAGAGGGCCGTCATCACGGAGGGCTTCTACATAATCCTAGCCCCTCCGATGAAGTGTGAGTAGTTTACCTCAGACCTTTGGGTCCATAGTTAGTAGCTAGATGGCTTCTTCTCTCTCTTTGAATCTCAATACAAAGTTCTCCCCCTCTCTCGTGGAGATCTATTTGATGTAATCTTCTTTTTGCGGTGTGTTTGTTGAGACCGATGAATTGTGGGTTTATGATCAAGTATATCTATGAATAATATTTGAATCTTCTCTGAATTCTTTTATGTATGATTGGTTATCTTTGCAAGTCTCTTCGAATTATCCGTTTGGTTTGGCCAACTAGATTGGTAGTTCTTGGCATGGGAGAAGTGCTAAGCTTTGGGTTTGATCTTGCGGTGTCCTTACCCAGTGACAGAAGGGGCAACCAGGCACGTATTGTATCGTTGCCATCGAGGATAACAAGATGGGGTTTATTTCATATTGCATGAATTTATCTCTCTACATCATGTCATCTTGCTTAAGGCGTTGCTCTGTTTTTAACTTAATACTCTAGATGCATGCTGGATAGCGGTCGATGAGTGGAGTAATAGTAGTAGATGCAGAATCGTTTCGATCTACTTGTCACGGACGTGATGCCTATATACATGATCATGCCTAGATATTCTCATAATTTGTTCACCCACCGTAATTTGTTCAACAGTAATTTGTTCACCCACCATAGAATACTTATGCTCTTGAGAGAAGCCACTAGTGAAACCTATGGCCCCCGGGTCTATTCTCATCATATCAATCTCCATCACTTTTATATTGTTTTGCTATTTACTTTGCTTTTACTTTTTACTTTGCATCTTTATATCAAAAACACCAAAAATATTCTATCTATCAGATCTCACTCTCGTAAGTGATCGTGAAGGGCTTGACAACCCCTAATCGCGTTGGTTGCGAGTAGCTATCGCTTTGTGCAGGTACGAGGGACTTGAGCATGGGCTCCTACTCGATTGATACCTTGGTTCTAAAAAACTGAGGGAAATACTTACGCTACTATGCTGCATCATCCCTTCCTCTTCGAGGAAAACCAACGCAAGCTCAAGACGTAGCAGGAAGCGGGCTGGCCTGGCTCTAAGGCCCAAGTGGCCAGCTGGGCTTCTCTCTCTCCCTTACTCTAAAGAACAAAAACACAAAAGAGAGATATCAAAGAAAAAGAAAGAGAGGTTAGGGGGAAAACTTGGACATGTGTATAAATTCCCTGGACTCATAAAAATATGAGGAATTTAAATAAAATGGCGAAAGGAATTTTAGAGAGAATAAAGTTCACACAAAGGAACATGTTTGAATTTTTGAAGCCCATTTGAAAAGACTCTAAACAGGCTGAGATTTGAGGAGATGATCCCACACATTAGAAGTGATTTATGGGCAAATTTGGGACATTTATGGATGAAGTAAAATTGCAACTCAATTCTACTAAAAGGCCCCAAAGGAAGAAATGAAGTTGACTTGGATAAAAGAAATTTCAAGAATGGTGCAAATGTGTTATGGGTGATTCCAAGACAGTGGAATGGTTTTATATAGCTCCCTAAATATTGGGAGGATATGTTATAAAGAGAAACACCAAGTGAATTCCCTCGATTTAAATAGATCGAAAGATCTATGCAATTTATTTAGTTGAGTTGAGGTGCAAAGATTAATGACATGATGGCATGATGATATGATGCAATGCACATGATGGCATGGCAAAATGCGACACGCAAGCAAAAACAAAACACAGAACAAATCTCGGAAACCCTGGAAGGCATCTGAAGCTCTGGTCTTGGGGCGTCACAACACTCCACCACTACGAGAGGATCTCGTGCCGAGATCTAGGATGGCACCGGATAGAAAACGGAAGAGGAAGAGGTAAAACAAAGTTGCTTCTTTGACAAACGAGTGAAACCAATGAACCTTGAGAGGTTAAACAATTGGAAAGCAGAATACAACGGAGATGAACGAAGTTCAAAACACTCCGTTAGAAAATAGGAACAAGGAACATCACGAGAAACCTGTAGGTTGAAAGACCTTAGAAAAAGGGGTTGCAATGGACAAGAAGTACATGCAAGCACTCCGGTTGAAACGAGATGTACAAGGAACAATAAAGATCAATTACGACAACACTCCGGTTGAAACAAGATAGAGAATGAATAAGAATGATATAATTTGGACAGCACTCTGACTGTAAATGGAAGGAATTGAACATGAACTTGAAAAGATGAGAGGATACTTGATGACATCAACAACACACTGCCTCCGAAACTATTGAAAGAATGGAAGAAGGGGTAAGAAAGATTTCGGATAGCACTCCGGTTGAGAAGGGAGGCAAAACTAGATAAGATGAGAGAACTTGAATGAAGGACATGACACTCCGGTTGAATGGATAGACCAAGGAAAGAGCATGATCTTGGCAAAACGAGATGATAGGACGAAGAGAGCAATATCACCATGCCTCTGGAACAAATGAACGGAAAACTAGATGGTTGGAAAGAAAGAAAAAAATGGAGAAGACGAATGACAAGTCTCGCAAATAAATTTGAAAGAGAAAAAAGGTTGAATGGAGTTGTTGGAAAACCAACAATGAAAAGAGTAAGCTTGTTGTGGGCTTATGGAAAACATCTCGAAATCTTGAGGTGAAATTCTGCCACTAACAAACAACAATAGATTGGATTGATATGAACAAG
>NW_021168899.1:0-2836 GCF_002162155.2 Triticum dicoccoides
TGCTCCACTGACATACTCCTTCCTCTTATATATACACACGTACCCCCAAACGATCAGAACAAGAGCCAAAAACCTAATTCCACCGCCACAACTTTCTGTATCCACGAGATCCCATCTTGGGGCCTGTTCCGAAGCTCCGCCGGAAGAGGGCCGTCATCACGGAGGGCTTCTACATAATCCTAGCCCCTCCGATGAAGTGTGAGTAGTTTACCTCAGACCTTTGGGTCCATAGTTAGTAGCTAGATGGCTTCTTCTCTCTCTTTGAATCTCAATACAAAGTTCTCCCCCTCTCTCGTGGAGATCTATTTGATGTAATCTTCTTTTTGCGGTGTGTTTGTTGAGACCGATGAATTGTGGGTTTATGATCAAGTATATCTATGAATAATATTTGAATCTTCTCTGAATTCTTTTATGTATGATTGGTTATCTTTGCAAGTCTCTTCGAATTATCCGTTTGGTTTGGCCAACTAGATTGGTAGTTCTTGGCATGGGAGAAGTGCTAAGCTTTGGGTTTGATCTTGCGGTGTCCTTACCCAGTGACAGAAGGGGCAACCAGGCACGTATTGTATCGTTGCCATCGAGGATAACAAGATGGGGTTTATTTCATATTGCATGAATTTATCTCTCTACATCATGTCATCTTGCTTAAGGCGTTGCTCTGTTTTTAACTTAATACTCTAGATGCATGCTGGATAGCGGTCGATGAGTGGAGTAATAGTAGTAGATGCAGAATCGTTTCGATCTACTTGTCACGGACGTGATGCCTATATACATGATCATGCCTAGATATTCTCATAATTTGTTCACCCACCGTAATTTGTTCAACAGTAATTTGTTCACCCACCATAGAATACTTATGCTCTTGAGAGAAGCCACTAGTGAAACCTATGGCCCCCGGGTCTATTCTCATCATATCAATCTCCATCACTTTTATATTGTTTTGCTATTTACTTTGCTTTTACTTTTTACTTTGCATCTTTATATCAAAAACACCAAAAATATTCTATCTATCAGATCTCACTCTCGTAAGTGATCGTGAAGGGCTTGACAACCCCTAATCGCGTTGGTTGCGAGTAGCTATCGCTTTGTGCAGGTACGAGGGACTTGAGCATGGGCTCCTACTCGATTGATACCTTGGTTCTAAAAAACTGAGGGAAATACTTACGCTACTATGCTGCATCATCCCTTCCTCTTCGAGGAAAACCAACGCAAGCTCAAGACGTAGCAGGAAGCGGGCTGGCCTGGCTCTAAGGCCCAAGTGGCCAGCTGGGCTTCTCTCTCTCCCTTACTCTAAAGAACAAAAAAACAAAAGAGAGATATCAAAGAAAAAGAAAGAGAGGTTAGGGGGGAAACTTGGACATGTGTATAAATTCCCTGGACTCATAAAAATATGAGGAATTTAAATAAAATGGCGAAAGGAATTTTAGAGAGAATAAAGTTCACACAAAGGAACATGTTTGAATTTTTGAACCCCATTTGAAAAGACTCTAAACAGGCTGAGATTTGAGGAGATGATCCCACACATTAGAAGTGATTTATGGGCAAATTTGGGACATTTATGGATGAAGTAAAATTGCAACTCAATTCTACTAAAAGGCCCCAAAGGAAGAAATGAAGTTAACTTGGATAAAAGAAATTTCAAGAATGGTGCAAATGTGTTATGGGTGATTCCAAGACAGTGGAATGGTTTTATATAGCTCCCTAAATATTGGGAGGATATGTTATAAAGAGAAACACCAAGTGAATTCCCTCGATTTAAATAGATCGAAAGATCTATGCAATTTATTTAGTTGA
The DNA here is from genome assembly GCF_002162155.2 of Triticum dicoccoides. Classification (NCBI taxonomy): domain Eukaryota; kingdom Viridiplantae; phylum Streptophyta; class Magnoliopsida; order Poales; family Poaceae; genus Triticum; species Triticum dicoccoides. The sequence goes on from NW_021168899.1 coordinate 1,795, forward strand.
GTTGAGGTGCAAAGATTAATGACATGATGGCATGATGATATGATGCAATGCACATGATGGCATGGCAAAATGCGACACGCAAGCAAAAACAAAACACAGAACAAATCTCGGAAACCCTGGAAGGCATCTGAAGCTCTGGTCTTGGGGCGTCACAACACTCCACCACTACGAGAGGATCTCGTGCCGAGATCTAGGATGGCACCGGATAGAAAACGGAAGAGGAAGAGGTAAAACAAAGTTGCTTCTTTGACAAACGAGTGAAACCAATGAACCTTGAGAGGTTAAACAATTGGAAAGCAGAATACAACGGAGATGAACGAAGTTCAAAACACTCCGTTAGAAAATAGGAACAAGGAACATCACGAGAAACCTGTAGGTTGAAAGACCTTAGAAAAAGGGGTTGCAATGGACAAGAAGTACATGCAAGCACTCCGGTTGAAACGAGATGTACAAGGAACAATAAAGATCAATTACGACAACACTCCGGTTGAAACAAGATAGAGAATGAATAAGAATGATATAATTTGGACAGCACTCTGACTGTAAATGGAAGGAATTGAACATGAACTTGAAAAGATGAGAGGATACTTGATGACATCAACAACACACTGCCTCCGAAACTATTGAAAGAATGGAAGAAGGGGTAAGAAAGATTTCGGATAGCACTCCGGTTGAGAAGGGAGGCAAAACTAGATAAGATGAGAGAACTTGAATGAAGGACATGACACTCCGGTTGAATGGATAGACCAAGGAAAGAGCATGATCTTGGCAAAACGAGATGATAGGACGAAGAGAGCAATATCACCATGCCTCTGGAACAAATGAACGGAAAACTAGATGGTTGGAAAGAAAGAAAAAAATGGAGAAGACGAATGACAAGTCTCGCAAATAAATTTGAAAGAGAAAAAAGGTTGAATGGAGTTGTTGGAAAACCAACAATGAAAAGAGTAAGCTTGTTGTGGGCTTATGGAAAACATCTCGAAATCTTGAGGTGAAATTCTGCCACTAACAAACAACAATAGATTGGATTGATATGAACAAG
>NW_021168900.1:0-1217 GCF_002162155.2 Triticum dicoccoides
ATCACTAACCCCTAACCTCAATCAACTATCAGCAGATTGGTTTCAGAGAACGGTCGGCAGCCCAATTAAGCTACCGACATGATCTATGATCTTAATCACCGAACTGAAGAGATAGATAGCACCGACATGGTAGACCAAACGCTGGCTGTAATCCTATGGTACAATCACCTCATAACAACTAAAATAAAGTAATACCTAGTTCACAGTTTTCACACAATAATCAGTTAAGTAAGCAGATCCAACAAACTAAAATAAGTTGCATATGACACCATATTCCTTAACTGCAAATTTCACACAAATGTAATCTCAACACTCACATAACACCTTCCCTGGTTGTGACATGTAACCATTACTCTAGACTATCCACAGTTGTCAATATATTTATTTTATTTTATATCATTTTAAGATTTGCAGAGACATATAGCTAGCGTATAAAACTAGGGTCACACCACCACAGCCGTGCATGTCCCAATGTTGATGTCAAGGCATAATACGATTTGATCAATACACTCAAAATGTGCGGAACAATATGCTAGAATGGGAAAATAGTTATCCAATAGTTAGTGTCATGTTTGTCAAATTAAATTATAATTTTACCTGCAAAAAATATATATTGTTGCAACATTAGTAAACACTATACCGAACACATAAGTTATATCTTGATCTGGTGCTTTTATGATGTCCAGGATGTGATATTAAGTTGTCTTTTGCAAATTATGCAATCATTTGTGCAACTAGCGAAATATATATGCTAAATCAGATCATTCAAGGGAATGGAACATAAACATCACCCAACACTCTTTGTGTTTACGATTCTATTGCCACCTAGTTCATTTATATATCGGTAAATGAGCGTAACAAACTTGCAATCAAAATTAATATATACTCCGAATCATGCAATTAATATATACAGTCAGTATGCCCTAACAAATTATTAATTTATTAACTAATCAAATGAATATATTATATAGCAATAATGCATGTTGGTTAAGTAAAATATTCCTCGACAAGCTGATAGTGTTGTTTGTCGGTGTCATCAAATGATATCAATGAGAGAAAATCCCCACAATGTGAGAAGCTCTCTGCATCGTTGGCCTATGTCTGCTCCTGTGACGTTTGTTGGCTCCTTAATAGCGAAGGAGTGACCCATGGAAAAGTAAATTGTAAAAATTTACCATTAGCTTAATGTTAATATAGAGGTTTCAATTGTGATTGTT
>NW_021168901.1:0-924 GCF_002162155.2 Triticum dicoccoides
TGTTCCTGAGAATGGAGTCTTGGTCATTTTACCCATAAGGCATGGTTCGCACGTGTCAAATGATTCATAATCAAGAGACTCTAAAAGTCCATCAGCATGGAGCTTCTTCATGCGTTTGACACCTATGTGACCAAGGCGGCAGTGCCACAGGTATGTGGGACTATCATTATCAACCTTACTTCTTTTGGTACTCACATTATGAATATGTGTAGCATCACGTTCGAGATTCATAAGGAATAAACCATTCACCATAGGAGCATGACCATAAAACATATCTCTCATATAAATAGAACAACCATTATTCTCGGATTTAAATGAGTAGCCATCTCGAATTAAACGAGATCCCGATACAATGTTCATGCTCAAAGCTGGCACTAAATAACAATTATTAAGGTTTAATACTAATCCCGAAGGGAGATGCAGAGGCAGCGTGCCGACGGCGATCGCATTGACCTTGGAACCATTCCCGACGCGCATCGTCACCTCGTCCTTTGCTAGTTTCCGCTTATTCCGCAGCCCCTGCTTTGAGTTACAAATGTGAGCAACTGCACCGGTATCAAATACCCAGGAGCTACTACGGGCACTAGTAAGGTACACATCAATTACATGTATATCACATATACCTTTTGTTTTGCTGGCCTTCTTATCCGCTAAGTACTTAGGGCAGTTCCGCTTCCAGTGACCGCTTCCCTTGCAATAAAAGCACTCAGTCTCGGGCTTGGGTCCATTCTTTGGCTTCTTCCCGGCAGCTTGCTTGCCGGGCGCGGCAACCTCCTTGCCGTCCTTCTTGAAGTTCTTTTTACCCTTGCCTTTCTTGAACTTAGTGGTTTTATTGACCATCAACACTTGATGTTCCTTCCTGACTTCTACCTCCGCTGATTTCAGCATAGCAAATACTTCAGGAATGGTCTTTTCCATCCCCTG
>NW_021168902.1:0-1151 GCF_002162155.2 Triticum dicoccoides
AGAAACAACAGCTCCAAAAGGCAACTATCAAAGTATGACATTGAAACAGCAGCTCCAAGCTTGCCTACATCCAAAAGCTTCTTGATATCCTTAGTTATTCTTCAAGTGCCATTTATGGTTTAGAGAAAACAGAGGAAGGGTCAGGATGGAGGTAGTTCTGCATCGGAATTATCTTCTGCCACTTTGTGCATTAAAAATAAAATGGACTAACAGGACAAGTGGCTAGTAGAACAATAGTCAAATTTATGCATGCTCATGAATCAAATAACAAATCTACTACAGCAATATAGTTTTTTATTCACCAAAAAGCTTCAGGAGCAAAGGTTAAATGCCTCCATATACTAGAATGATGAATTCTAGTTTACAGTTTTTACTCGAGCACAACAAAACTCTAAGGATACAAAGAAAACAACATAGACACAAACAGCCCACTGTTGGCTTGGACTAGCCATTTGTCAATTGTCATACAAAAGGAAAATCAGGATGGATGTAGTTCAACATCAGAATTTTCTTCTTCCACTTTGTGCATAATGAAATAAAATGGACTAACATGGAGGTGTCTAGTGCAACAATAGTCAAGTGGTAACATTTCAGGATAACATAAATACATTGGTTAACATGACAACGAAGGCTGGGCATGGATAGAAAGTGTATACATCTAAGAAACTAGCAGCTCCAAGTAACTAAAATTTTCTAAGCAATTATCATGAATCATAAAACACTAGAAAGAAGAGACTTGCCAACAGATTTCTAAGCAACAGGGTATAGGCTGTTGACGCCCTTGGTCTTCTTCTTGACAAGCCGTACAGATCTACGGGTCTCCAAATTGCCATCTCTTGGAGGTGCGTCCTTTTCCACTTGAATTTGTGTCTCTTTTTCCACTTGCATTTGCGCCTCTTGCTGATCATGCATGGATGGAGCATCTTCCCCATCCTCACTCACCCCATCATTATCCTCACTCTCACTATCAACAAATACATTCTCTTCAAAATCACATGACAAAAGAACAACGGTCAGTTATGAAGAGTAGGTAACTAGAGAAGCAACCCTTGCTTACTTGGGTGTCCTCACATGAATGAGGAACAAAAACAGTACAGCTTAATGCTCTAGTTTAGATACTAAGGAATAAGTAATTTAAATACAACCTGATG
>NW_021168903.1:0-1338 GCF_002162155.2 Triticum dicoccoides
GACACATGCCGGCCAGCCTAAGTGTTCCAGAGCAGTAGCAAGCTACCATGGCTCAGCGGTAACACTAGGAGACATTTCCCGGTAAGAGAGGCTACTAAAGATAAACAACTAGATAGTCAGATCCCACACATACCAAGCATTTCAATCATACACACAATATGCTCGATATGTGCAAATACAACGAAGCATCACAACATGACTCTACGACACAAGTACTTTATTTAAGGCTCAGGGAGCCATACATAACATACACAAAGGTACGGGTCTCACGACCCAACATACAAGTCATACAGTCATACAAACCAGCAGCGGAAGTAACTTGTCTGAGTACAGACAACTAGTAAAATAAAAGAGGCTTGGAAAGCCTAACTATACTACGTGGTCCTTCACAAGCTCAGGGTCACCACCCGGGTCTTTAACCTACTCGTTGATGTCAACGTCTACATAGAACCCATCAGAAGGGGTTGCAGCGTCTTCTGTAAAAAATGTAAATTATAGCAACATGAGTACAAAGGTACTCAGCAAGACTTACATCAGATCCTACATACATGCATATTATCAAGAAGGGTTGGTGGAGTTATTGCAGCAAGCCAGCTTTGACTCTTGGCTAGACTATCCTACGATACTCCAACTTGAAATGGTTTTGCACACACGAGTCCACTACTCACCAATTCAATACACTACCGAGGATCCACCTCCGTCTTCCTACGGAAGAGCCATCCTCGGCACTCACACTTATCTTGAGGCTTTTAGCAGTTTCCATTTACTTGTCTATGAACTGTATAGGCAACCAAGTAGTCCTTTACCGCGGACGCGGCTATTCGAATAGATCATGTTAACCCTGCAGGGGTGTACTTCTTCATACATGTTTCCACCACTTAGCGTCTGCACACGACATGTGCTCGGCAGACTTCAAGCGAAATCCGACGTGGGTGTAGACCACGACCTACCTAAACACTTAAGCCTCTAGTCCAGGTTTATCGCCTATTCAGGTTCCATCCGCAGGGAGTCCGGCCGAGGTTTCCCATACGGCCCCGAACGATGTGAACAGGGTTCCCGAGATACCTAACGGGTATTCGGTACACCGTGCCACGTACCTACCGCATCACAGCCCACCCCTACGGTCAGCGCTGTCCACGGCCTCCAGTAGACTACAAACACCAGAAACTACTTGCAACTCCTGGACAGAGAGCTAGGGTGAATAAGAAGTCGAGCGGGGTCATATTTCAGGGCCCAATGCATGGTAGTAGCTGTATCTTAAATCACACATACAGATCTCAGTGCTTAAGGTCGGCTTCAATGAAACAACCCACCATGTACTCCTACATGGCCTCTCAT
>NW_021168904.1:0-1395 GCF_002162155.2 Triticum dicoccoides
GGCAGGAGCCCCCTCAAAGCAATCGGAAGCAATTGCGTCATAATCACGTGGCAGTCGTGAGACTTCAGGTTTTGGAACTTTTTCTCCGCCATGTTTATTATTCCCTTTATATTGGACGAGAATCCAGACGGGACCTTCATACTGCTCAGGCATTCAAAAAAGATGACCTTCTCTTCTTTGGTCAGAGCGTAGCTGGCACGACCTTGAAACCATTCCGGATGCCGGTCATCAGGGTCTTTCAAACGTTGCTGGTCCTGCCGTGCTTCCTTTGTATCATTTGTCTTCCCATACACGCCCAAGAAGCTTAGGAGGTTCACGCAAATATTCTTCGTAACGTGCATCACGTCGATTGCAGAGCGGACATCTAGGACTTTCCAATATTCTAGCTCCCAGAATATAGATTTCTTCTTCCACATGGCTGCGTGCCCGTCAGCTCCCTTCGGAACTGATTGTCCGCCAGGAGCCTTTCCAAAGATGACTTTCAAATCCTTGACCATATCAAATACCTCAGCACCAGTGCGTTCCGCAGGCTTCGGCCGGTGATCTGCCTTGCCGTTGTAATGCTTGCCCTTCTTTCTTACTGGATGAATTTTCGGAAGAAATCGACGATGGCCAAGGTACACGTTCTTCTTACAATTTGGCAAATGTACACTTTCAGTCTCATGTAAGTAGTGCGTGCATGCATTGTATCCCTTATTTGACAGTCCCGAAAGGTTACTAAGAGCAGGCCAATCGTTGATGGTTACGAAAAGCAACGCTCGTAGGTCAAATTCCTCTTGTTTGTGCTCATCCCACACACGGACACCACCCCACAGCTGTAAAAGTTCATCAACTAATGGCCTTAGGTACACATCGATGTCGTTGCCGGGTTGCTTCGGACCTTGGATGAGCACTGGCATCATAATGAACTTCCGCTTCATGCACAACCAAGGAGGAAAGTTGTAGATGCATAGAGTCACGGGCCAGGTGCTATGGCTGGAGCTCTGCTCGCCAAAAGGATTCATGCCATCCGTACTTAGAGCAAATCTTATGTTCCTTGCGTCAGCTGCAAAATCTTTGAACCATCTGTCGATCTTTCTCCATTGCGTTCCATCTGCGGTGTGTCTCAACTCCCCGTCCGACTTACGGTCCTCTTTGTGCCATCGCAACAACTTGGCATGCTCTTTGTTCCTGAACAGACGTTTCAACCGTGGTATTATAGGAGCATACCACATCACCTTGGCGGGAACCCTCTTCCTGGGTTTCTGGCCCTCAACATCGTCACCAGGGTCATCGCCTCTGATCTTATAACGCAATGCAGTGCATACCGGGCATTCATTCAAATTCTCGTATTCACCGCGGTAGAGGATGCAGTCGTTGATGCATGCATGTATCTTCAGAACCTCTAAACCTAGA
>NW_021168905.1:0-1015 GCF_002162155.2 Triticum dicoccoides
GAAAGAAGTAAGTGGGAGGAAAGTAGAACTCGATGAAGTACTACCTCTCGAACGGGAAAGTGGTGCAACTCAGGAAAATGTTCCTGTGATGCCCACACCAACTGAAGAGGAAACCAATGATGATGATCAAGGTACTTCGGATCAAGTTGCTACTGAACTTCGTAGGTCCACAAGGACACGTTCCGCACCAGAGTGGTACGGCAACCCCGTCCTGGAAATCATGTTGTTAGACAACGGTGAACCTTCGAACTATGAAGAAGCGATGGCGGGCCCAGATTCCAACAAATGGCTTGAAGCCATGAAATCCGAGATAGAATCCATGTATGAAAACAAAGTATGGACTTTGGCAGACTTGCCCGATGATCGGCGAGCGATAGAAAACAAATGGATCTTTAAGAAGAAGACAGACGCGGATGGTAATGTCACCATCTATAAAGCTCGACTTGTCGCTAAGGGTTATCGACAGGTTCAAGGGATTGACTACGACGAGACATTCTCTCCCGTAGCGAAGCTAAAGTCCGTCCGAATCATGTTAGCAATTGCCGCATACTATGATTATGAGATATGGCAGATGGACGTCAAAACAACATTCCTTAACGGGCATCTTAAGGAAGAACTGTATATGATGCAGCCGGAAGGTTTTGTCGATCCTAAGAACGCTAACAAAGTATGCAAGCTCCAGCGATCCATTTATGGGCTGGTGCAAGCATCTCGGAGTTGGAATATTCACTTTGATGAGATGATCAAAGCGTTTGGGTTTATGCAGACTTATGGAGAAGCCTGCGTTTACAAGAAAGTGAGTGGGAGCTCTGTAGCATTTCTCATATTATATGTAGATGACATACTCTTGATGGGAAATAATATAGAATTTCTGGACAGCATTAAGGCCTACTTGAATAAGTGTTTTTCAATGAAGGACCTTGGAGAAGCTGCTTACATATTAGGCATCAAGATCTATAGAGATAGATCGAGACGCCTCATAGGTCTTTCACAAAGCACATACCTTGATAAGATT
>NW_021168906.1:0-959 GCF_002162155.2 Triticum dicoccoides
GGGGATGACACTCATCTCTTCTTTATCTTTTGCCGTGGTCGGTGACTGAGCTGAGCTCAGTCTCATACCTTGTAACATAGGCAAGAACCCCTTCTTGGACTGATCCATTCTGAATCTCTTCAAAATCTTATCAAGGTATGTACTTTGTGAAAGACCTATGAGGCGTCTCGATCTATCTCTATAGATCTTGATGCCTAATATATAAGCAGCTTCTCCAAGGTCCTTCATTGAAAAACACTTATTCAAGTAGGCCTTAATGCTGTCCAGAAATTCTATATTATTTCCCATCAGGAGTATGTCATCTACATATAATATGAGAAATGCTACAGAGCTCCCACTCACTTTCTTGTAAACGCAGGCTTCTCCATAAGTCTGCATAAATCCAAACGCTTTGATCATCTCATCAAAGCGAATGTTCCAACTCCGAGATGCTTGCACCAGTCCATAAATGGATCACTGGAGCTTGCATACTTTGTTAGCGTTCTGAGGATCTACAAAACCTTCCGGCTGCATCATATACAGTTCTTCCTTAAGATGCCCGTTAAGGAATGCTGTTTTGACGTCCATCTGCCATATCTCATAATCATAGTATGCGGCAATTGCTAACATGATTCGGACGGACTTTAGCTTCGCTACGGGAGATAATGTCTCGTCGTAGTCAATCCCTTGAACCTGTCGATAACCCTTAGCGACAAGTCGAGCTTTATAGATGGTAACATTACCATCCGCGTCCGTCTTCTTCTTAAAGATCCATTTGTTTTCTATCGCTCGCCGATCATCGGGCAAGTCTGTCAAAGTCCATACTTTGTTTTCATACATGGATTCTATCTCGGATTTCATGGCTTCAAGCCATTTGTTGGAATCCGGGCCCGTCATTGCTTCTTCATAGTTCGAAGGTTCATTGTTGTCTAACAACATGATTTCCAGGACAGGGTTGCCGTACCATTCTGGTGCGGAAC
>NW_021168907.1:0-1710 GCF_002162155.2 Triticum dicoccoides
CGGTAGTAGACGTTCTGCGGTAACGATGCAGCATCAATATTACAAAATACTCGGAGCGCGATAAAATCATGAGTTTTTTTGCATGACGTGGGCACATGTGCTATAGGAACGATGGTATTTTTTCATAATTTTTGGTGATGGAGAAGTATCCGAAAATTTCCCTCTACGTGGATTGCCCTTTGCGCGTCAACGGCTGTGGCCGGCGGCCTCCGGGGGCTAGCATGCCGCCAAATCTTGCGTAGGCGGCCTCTCACAAGTCTGGAAGTGTTGTGGCGGTTGCAAACGCCCGGCACGCGTGTTCGGGGTGTGCCCCCCCTCACGGACGGCGCCGCCACCGGCACCTGGAGGGGGGAAACGGACGCGCGGGGTCTACACGGAGGGGATCTTGCTGTGGGTCTGGCTCGGATGTTGCTCCAAAGTGTTCCTATGGGCTGACCTAACACAACCGTGTGGGGAGGTCCACTGGTCAAAGCCCGTCCGTGCAAAGTCAAAGGGCTAGATCCCGTGGTCAAACGCTACAGTGTTAGGTGGGACGGGGGCACTTGGGGGGGGGGTAGCAATGCCTCCGGAGCGTCGCACCGGGCCCTCATACATGCGGGGTGGTGTGGTGGCATGTCCGAAGAGGCGGGACGCATCTCTGGTGCGTGGCCCCCCCTCACGGATGGCGATGACACGGTAGTAGACGTTCTGCGGTAACGATGCGGCCTCAATATTACTAAATACTCGGAGCGCGATAAAATCATGAGTTTTTTTGCACGACGCGGGCACATGTGCTATAGGAACGATGGTATATTTTCATAATTTTTGGTGATGGAGAAGTATCCGAAAAATTCCTTCTACGCGGATTGCCCTTCGCGCGTCTACGGCTGTGGACGGCGGCCTCCGGGGGCTAGCATGCCGCCAAATCTTGCGTATGTGGCCTCTCACAAGTCTGGAAGTGTTGTGGCGGTTGCAAACGCCCGACACGCGTGTCCGGGGTGTGCCCCCCGCACGGACGGCGCCGCCGCCGGCACCTGGAGGGGGGAAACGGACGTGTGGGGTCTACACGGAGGGGATCTTGCTGTGGGTCTGGCCCGGATGTTGCTCAAAAGTATTCCTATGGGCTGACCTAACACAACCGGGTGGGGAGGTCCACTGGTCAAAGCCCGTCCGTGCAAAGTCAAAGGGCTAAATTCCGTGGTCAAACGCTACAGGGTTAGGCGGGATGGGGCACTGGGGGTAGAAATGCCTATTTTTTGTATTTTCTCTTATTTTTTTATTTTTTTTCAATACTAATTTCATTAACTTAAATGTACAGAAAACATATATCGATTGCCCCCCACACGGGCCTTCTTCCGTCGTGTCACGGAGAGGTTAGACGGGACGGGCCGGGTACCTGTGGGGGGTAGCAATGCCACCAGGTGTTGCGGTGGGCCCTGCTACGGTTGTCGAAACGTGGTGGCAGGCGCAGGCACGCGGCTCCGGCGTGTGCCCCCTCCCCCCTCACGGGCGTCGATGCCGCCGTGCCCCGGAGGGGGGAAACGGCCATGTCGGGCCGACGCAGAGGGAATCTTGGGGTGGGTTGTGCCGGGACTGTGTTGGGGGTGTAGCTATGGCTGGGCTATGACAACAAGGTGAAAAGGTCCACCGGTCAAACTACGTCCAGCGAAAGTCAAAGGGATAGACCCGGCGGTCATCTGTGTCAGGGTTAGACGGGACGGGGTACCTGGG
>NW_021168908.1:0-1227 GCF_002162155.2 Triticum dicoccoides
CAGAAGTTCTACCACGGTTACAGAACGATGTGATCCAATGTCTTGTCAGTTTCGAGTTGGTGTTCCCGCCATCCTTCTTCAATATTATGACGCACCTCCTGGTTCACCTAGTCGAAGAGATTTTCGTTCTCGGTCCTGTATTTCTACACAATATGTTCCCCTTCGAGAGGTTCATGGGAGTATTAAAGAAATATGTTCGTAACCGTGCTAGGCCAGAAGGAAGCATCGCCAAGGGCTATGGAAATGAGGAGGTAATTGAGTTTTGTGTTGACTTTGTTCCTGACCTTAAGCCGATTGGTCTTCCTCGATCGCGGCACGAGGGGAGACTAAGTGGAAAAGGCACGATCAGAAGGAAATCAACGATATGTATGGACGGCCATTCTCTGACTGAAGCACACCACACTGTACTGACCAATTCCAGCTTGGTGGCTCCGTACTTTGAGAAACACAAGAATATTTTATGCTCGGACAACCCGGGGAAGCCTGAATCCTGGATTAGGAAGGCCCACATGGAGACTTTCGGCAGTTGGTTGAGAAAACATTTAATGAATGACAATGATGTTGTAGATCAGCTGTACATGTTGGCCAAGACACCATCTTCGACAATAACGACTTTCCAAGGGTACGAGATAAATGGGAATACATTTTACACGATCGCCCAAGATAAAAAGAGCACCAACCAAAACAGTGGTGTCCGCTTTGATGCAGCAACCGAGAATGGGCAAAAGGTCACACATTATGGTTACATAGAGGAGATATGGGAACTTGACTATGGACCCTCCTTTAAGGTCCCTTTGTTCCGGTGCAAATGGTTCAAGCTAACAGGAGGTGGGGTAAAGGTGGACCAGCAATACGGAATGACAATGGTGGATTTCAACAATCTTGGTTACCTTGACGAACCATTCGTCCTAGCGAAAGATGTCGCTCAGGTTTTCTATGTGAAGGACATGAGTAGCAAACCGAGGAAACGGAAAGATAAGAAAACGATCAGTACATCATGCGATGATCCAAAGCGCCACATTGTTCTTTTAGGGAAAAGAAACATCGTGGGAGTGGAGGACAAGACAGACATGTCAGAAGATTATAATATGTTTGCTGAAATTCCGCCCTTCAAAGTGAACACCGACCCAAGCATTAAGTTAAATGATGAGGATGCTCCATGGATACGGCACAATCGTAAGCAAGCAGGGACACAAGGGAAGAAATGATGTGTAATAATTTATTGTA
>NW_021168909.1:0-4559 GCF_002162155.2 Triticum dicoccoides
CGCCGAATCCGTCCCCTCTCATCTCAGGAATGCTATCCACTCGAGGCACAACGGGTGTAGATGGCAGGGAAGAAGAAGCAACTACTTGAGAAAACGAGCGGGCATCGCCATGGATTTTCCCCTCCCACCATGAGAACGATTGCCGAACACTAGATCTAGCAGGTGGGGGGCGTCCGAGAAGTGGGAGAAACACTCGTCGAGATCTAGAATGGGGGGAATTGGAGCGGCTGGGCGCTTAATACCTGCCTCAGCCCCCGAAACCCTAGCGTCGCTCGATCCATGGCGGTTGGATCTCTCATCCACCACGTGGCGAGCATCGGTCTCATGGCGGACCGGTCCACGCCCCAGCACCCCGGCCCAGCTGTCAGGGTCGGCGGAGAGCGTCGCGCGGGGGTTCCGCGTGCCCAATCCTCTCGTGAGCCGCAGCCGACGTGTCGCCCTTCTCTGTTGCTGCTGCGGTTGTACCGCGCGACGCTGCTGCCGCTCCGCCGATCGCCGCGGTCGTCGCCGGAATTCTGTCCCCGAACCCTTGCAAGGTGACACGGGAAGGAGACGATATCACCGATGTCGATAAACTCACCCTGTTGGAGAAAACGAGTGTCCACGGTTCCCCCGCGATCGTTGAGGAGAACGATGTGGAGGGCCTCGTGCCGAAGCCAGAGCACACCGTCGGTCAGGGAGAACCGCCGCGCCGCCGCGATGTCCGCCGCGAACAGGACTCGCCAGCGCACGTCGCACGCTATCCCGGCGGACCAAGTTACTATTCAATCAAGCTGCATGCCATTATCCTCTCGTGTCATTTTTACTCTGCCGGCCGGTGCATTTCGGTATTAAAGCCGGTGCGCCCCGGACCAAAACCGCACCCGTACGTCGTCGACCCGACTTTACCCAGCGGGTGGTCACGAAGCAAACAAATGCTCGAGAAATATATGCAGGGATGTACATGTCGCTGAAACAGATGCCACGTCATGCAGAGGATAGACGCCATGGAGTCCTGCCGACGCACTACGAAGCTGGCCACGTGAAAATACAATGAATCTCGACGTTTTCGAATGGTATAATATGATCCTCGCCGTGAAATGTATGTAGCTTTGGTCCAGATCTGTTATGCTCGTCCCGGCATTTCCATTAAGACTGGAACCTACTACAAGCATGTGTCCGGCTACCCCCTATCGCTCTCGGCCCATCGCTGGCGTGTCCCATGCGTAATGACGCTGGCCAGTGGATCCATGTGCTGCTCTTCAATGCGGACGGAGCGCGGTCCTCCGCCGTGCCAGCAAGTAGACCGGCGCCCGGCAGCGACCCGCGCCGCTCTGCTGGACCTGGACCGCACCGGGGAGACTGGGTGGTTGGTGGCGGTGGGTTGTGGGGGTTGGCCTGACGAGGCGAGCATCCACATGTTCCACCTACCACACGCAGCGGGAACGGTTGGCGCATGTCGCGCCGGCGCGGTAGCCTGGTAGGGTGGTAGGGGGTAGGTGAGGGCATCTCCAGCCGTTGGCCCTCAGGGGCGCCTAAAATCGCCGCCTGGGCATGAGCCGGCGTAAAAATTGGGCCTGGAGGCGAGTTGGTCCCCAGCCGCCGGTCCCAGGGCCGCCTCAGGCACATTTTAAAATAAAAGAAGTTAGGCGCAGTTCGGCTTAAACACGATAAAATTCGGCCAAACACGGTAAATTTCGGCACATTTCGGCGAAGTTCGCGAATTTTCATTACATAGCACATATACATAAACTAATCTAAAGGAAAAACTGGCTGAAGTCGCCGCCGTCGCCGTCATCGTCGTCGGCGGCCTTCTCCTCCTTGACACGGGCGCCCCTGCTGGACCCCTGCCCGACGTCGCCATGGCGGACTGGTGGCGGCGCATCGTCGTCGTCGTCGTCGTCGTCGCTGTTGCAGATGACGACGACTCCGCCTTCGTCGCGGCCGCTGATGAAGCTATGTACCTAGGGTAGGGGCATGGACCTGTCCTAAGTAACCTACCCAAGGACATCCCTAGAAGAAGTCACCTTTCAATCGACTTGGAGGTATCCCACTCGACGGATTCAAGACACTCGACCACGAAGCAATCACTCGACCAAGATCCAACCACTCAACTGCCAGGAGATCTAAAATCACCCTGCACGCAAACGGTCGGTCATTAAGTAGTTTTTATGGTCATCATGGCACTTTATTAGGGGCGTTACCAGTAACCCCCAGTCTTAATGTACTTTAAATCCTGCATTGCTGAGGGCTGGAGGGGCCTGGCGAACTCTATATAAGCCACCCCCCTCCTCAGTATCAAGGGTTCGCACCCCTATTATTCATACACACATAATTCAGTCGACTGCCTCCGGGCACGAGACGTAGGGCTGTTACTTCCTCCGAGAAGGGCCTGAACTCGTAATCCTTGTGTGCTTACAACTCCTCCATAGCTAAGATCTAGCCTCTCCATACATACCCCCCTACATCACTGTCAGAGTTAGAACCACGACAGTTGGCGCCCACCGTGGGGCTAAGAGTCTTAGCACCTAGTTTGAGAAGTTGCGATTTTTTCCGATCTCTTTGATCATGGTTTCGGACGGAGCTTTGGTGGAGGGCCGCGAGATCCGTCTCGGCGCGCTCACGTTCATCGCCGACGACTCCGCTTGGCTTGAGGAGGCTCCACTCGACGTCGACGCGCTTCCTGTCCGCGGGGCGACGCACTTTCGCGCATGCGTCCGTGGTGTCCTCCTGCGGCAGCCGTCGACCCAATATCGGTCGGCTCCTGTGGCATCTCCCCGCCCTGTTTCTCGCCGGCGCAAGCGCTCCGGTCGGTCGAGGCTTCAGAGGTGGGTGAGACATGCGGTGGCCCGCCAGTCGGCCACCCCACAAGTCGCGGCAATCGAGCCCAACGAATCCCTCTACGACCTATTCGACCTGTCGACTGGCTCCGCAGAGACCGCATCCGAATGCGACAGCAGTGAACCAGCTGCGGAGGTTCTGGTGATCGATGGGCCACGCAGTCCTCCCGATTTCCTCCGCGCTGATGGAGGCGTGGATGGGGGCGACACGTCGCGTCCTCACGAGGAGTATCTCCCCGAGCCTCTCATGTCATTGCAGCGGGAGGAGCTTCGCCGCCGGAACATGGATGCACTCCATACTCCTATCGTTGGAGAAATCCCCGAGGCCCGAGCCTTGGAGGACTAAAAGCAGAGCATCAGTAATCGTACCGGGGTTGGAGGTAACAGCGTCTTCCATCTCTTGATCATCGTCCTTGGCAGAGATCTCCGAGGTGGCAGCACTACAAATTTCGAAAGTCAGTCAGCTTATTCAATGAGTCGACCAAGAGTCTGTCACGTTCGACAAAGGAAAACAAATTCTACTATTACCCAGAAATGGTGGGGACAGTCATCTTCATCTTGGGCAGAGCCTTGGGCGGCTTGGACGGCGTCACGTGTGGGTGCTTGGGAGCTTTTTCTGTCGGCGCTGGAGATGAGGTCCGAGGGCGCTTCGACGACTGCCCAACAGGGACAGTCGCCTTACCACGTTCCCGCGCAGGGTCGTGTGTAAGCTTGGATCGCCATTCTGAGCGGGGAGGTTCGACTTCTTCCTCCTCCTCTTCACTAGAGTCGTCGTCGTCATCCCCCTCTCCTTCGCCGTCAGATTCCCACTCTTCTCTCTCGTCTCCACTTTCGCATCCGCTCGCCTCTCCTTCCTCGGCCTGCTCCTGTGCTCCATTGGGTGTCGAGTACATCTCAGTAGTGGCCTAGAGGACAACAAACAAGACAAAAGTCAATCGACTGATCCAAAGAGAACAAATAAAGAAAGCAAGATCACATTTGGAAACGCAACGTCAGACCTTGTCCACTTCGTATGTTTGGTCGAGTGGAGGAATCCTCCTGGATCCTCGGGGGTTGTCCTTGTTCCTTGTGATACTCGACAGCCACCCTTCCAACATCTCATCAGTGACCTCCTCTGGGTGAATCCGAGTGGTGTCTTCGAGACCCGAGTACAGCCATATCGGGTGGTCACGAGCCTGAAGCGGTTGGATGCGCCTCCGAAGGAAGACTTCCAACAAGTCCATGCCAGTCACACCCTCGCGGACGAGCTGAACCACTCGACCGACCAGCACCTTGACTTGCGCCTTTTCCCCCGGCGTCGCTTTCAGAGAGGCAGGTTTTTGTGCTCGATTCAGAGAAAAAGGGGGAAGCCCAGTCGACTGTCCTGGGGTCACCTGGTCTTTACAGTAAAACCAAGTTGACTGCCACCCACGGACTGACTCAGGAAAAGTGATAGACGGAAAGGAACTTTTTCCCCTCATCTGGATCGCCAGGCCCCCGCATAGCTGGATCACCTGCGTCCGTTCGTCACTCGACTTGGCCTTCTTGACCGACTGAGAGCGGCAAGTGAAGATGTGCTTGAAGAGTCCCCAATGGGGGCGGCAACCCAAGAAGTTTTCACACAAGGAAACGAAAGCAGCAAGATACACAATAGAATTGGGAGTAAAGTGATGGAGCTGCGCTCTGAAGAAGTTCAAGAAGCTCCCGAAAAAAGGATGAGGAGGCAAAGAGAATCCACGATCGATATGGGTGGTGAGGAGG
>NW_021168910.1:0-988 GCF_002162155.2 Triticum dicoccoides
AAAACAACATGATAGAAAACCTGAACATGACAAGTAAGAACATGGCATGGAGCTATTCAACAAGCTTAATAAAACACCCAAAGTGACCTGGGGCCAAAAGGGTTCACAAAATACCCTACCGAGCTCACGAACATCGCTCGAACACAATCAGTTTTCAGACTTAGTGAAAACTGAGACATGCTGAAATTTAACTCACGAAGGCATGTAAACGAGCTCGATGCACTCACTACGGTGCAAGTCATGGCAAGGAAATCATATAACCAGCAAGAAGGCACAAAGTGCTAGCTACACATGGCAAGAACGAAGGCATAGCATGCAAGGAACACTAACGGTAGCATCGGCGAAATCGCAAACAAGTTGACGATCTGCCCAGATTAACAACGAAGCAAAAGTTGAGCTCGATTGAGTCAACCTAGAGCACTCCACAAATGCCAACAAAGACATGGATGGAAAGAGCATGACATAAATATCAAAACTCTCTTACTGATCATCCTCAAAAGAGGCACGTATCATTAGGAAACAAGCTGGACATGTAGCATCATGAACTAAAAATATCCCAGACTTAGTGAAAATCACTAAGTCCCTGAAATCTGCAATCTCAGGTACCTCTCTTCGCAAGCTTGCACAAGACAACACACACATCCTAAAAATGCATGGGTGGCACCTCTGGAAAGAAGACAAAATGCTTCACAATTCATCCCAAAGGGGCACAGGCATATCATGCACGAATTAAACATGACAAAAATGACAAAAGTGCATGATGAACTAACGGATCTGCAATTTAACTCATGAAGCCTCCTTCTAACAGCATTTTGGGTATCAAGATGACCTCAAATGCAAATGATGCAATGGAATGAAATGATGTACATGTCGAGGCGAAGATTCTGATATATCATACGCCTAAAACGGATCTACGGTTGCGGAGATACGAGCAGTCAAACATCGCATAAAAAACTAGGGTTTCTGGACAAAAGTCAACAGGGGGGGG
>NW_021168911.1:0-806 GCF_002162155.2 Triticum dicoccoides
AATAATTTATTGTACCAAACTTTGTTGAATGGATCATGTGAATTATATTACCCGTGATGTGTTTGGTGTCCATTTTCGAATGATACATGAAATTTGGAGTGATGTAGTCCATGACGCTCCATGGATACCAAAGTTTGACGACCGGCCTCTGGTATATTATTTGATATATTATTTGTATTTTTAGAATTTTGAATTGAATTAGTTTTATTTTTCTGAATTTTTTGATATATTATTTGTATTTTTAACATTTTGAATTGAATTAGTTTTTTTTTCTGAATTTTTTGATATATTATTTGTATTTTTAGAATTTTGAATTGAATTAGTTTTATTTTTCTGAATTTTTTGATATATTATTTGTATTTTTAACATTTTGAATTGAATTAGTTTTATTTTTCTGAATTTTTTGATATATTATTTGTATTTTTAACATTTTGAAAAAGAAAAAGTATTTGGAAAATACTTTTAGTCGCGGTTGGCCTGCCCAACCGCGACTAAAGGTGGTTGCGCGCGGGAACGAAAAACCCGCCAAAAAAGTCCTTTAGTCGCGGGTCGCCTCCCCAACCGCGACTAAAGACCCTTTAGTCGCGGGTCGCCTCCCCAACCGCGACTAAAGGGGGGGGGGCTATAAATACATGCGCCCGACCCGTCGCCTCCATTTCTCCGCTCTGCCTCTGCCGCGCTGAAGGCCTGCCGCCCTCGCCCTCGACGCCGCCCTCCGTCGACCTCGCCCTCGACGCCGCCCGCCGTCGCCCGCGCCCTCGACGCCGCCCGCCGTCGCCCGCCGCCCCCTCTCGCCCACGTATGGC
>NW_021168912.1:0-1227 GCF_002162155.2 Triticum dicoccoides
ATTAAGCGTTTTAATCTATCCTTATAGATCTTGATGCTCAATGCTCAAGCAGCTTAATCCAGGTTTTTCCATTGAAAAATACTTTCCAAATAACCCTTTATGCTTTCCAGAAATTCTACGTCATTTCCGATCATTAATATGTCAACAACATATACTCATCAGAAATTCTATAGTGCTCCCACTCACTTCTTTGGAAATACAAGTTTCTCATAAACTTTGTATACACCCAAAATCTTTGATCATCATCAAAGCATACATTCCAACTCCGAGATGCTCACTCCAGTCCTCAGAAGGATTGCTGGAGCTTTGCATACTTATTAGCATATTTCAGGATGGACAAAACCTTCCGGTTGTATCACATACAACCTTTCCTCAAGAATCGTCGAGGAAACAATGTTTTGACATCCTATCTGCAAGATTTCGTAAATAATGCAGTAATTGCTAATATAATTCCAACAGACTCTTAGCATCGCTACGAGTGAGAAAGTCTCATCGTAGTCAACTCCTTGAACTTGTCGAAAAACATCTTAACGACAAGTCGAGCTTTCTCAATGGTGACACTTACCATCATTGTCTGTCTTCCTTTCAAAATCCATATGTACCTAACAGCCTTACGACCATCAAGTAGTTCTTCCAAAGTCTACACTTTGTTTTCATACATGGATCCTCTCTCGGGTTTTATGGCCTTGAGCCATTTATCGGAATCCGGGCCCACCATCGCTTCTCCATAGCTCGTAGGTTCATTGTTGTCTAGCAACATGACTTCCAAGACAGGATTACTTACCACTCTGAAGTAGTACGCATCCTTGTCATCCCACGAGGTTTGGTAGTGACTCGATCCGAAGTTTCATGATCACTATCATAAGCTTCCACTTCAGTTGGTGTACGTGCCACAGGAACAACTTCCTGTGCCCTGCTACACACTTGTTGAAGTGACGGTTCAATAACCTCATCAAGTCTCCACCATCCTCCCACTCAACTTTTCGAGAGAAACCTTTCCTCGAAAAAGGACCCGATTCAAGAAACAATCCCTATTGCTTTCGGATCTGAATTAGGAGGTATACCCAACTGTTTTTGGGTGTCCTATGAAGATGCATTTTATCTGCTTTGGGTTCGAGCTTATCAACCTGAAACCTTTTCACATAAGCGTCGCAGCCCCAAACTTTCAAGAAACGGCAACTTAGGTTTCTCCAAACCATAGTTCATACGGTGTCGTCTCAACGAAAT
>NW_021168913.1:0-796 GCF_002162155.2 Triticum dicoccoides
AGATAAGAAGAGATATCATCTTCTTCTTGTCCGGTCGGCACATATAGAATATCGCCGTTTATGATGCCGAACATATGTGCTTCACCGTCCGGATCATAGTTGTCCATAATCGGGTCAGCTCTATCGTCCGCCATTATGTCAGTCCTGAAAACATGTAGTAAAAACAAATTAATTAAGTGAAGAAGGGGGGCGGTGGCGGTGGCGGTGGCGAAAGGGCGGTGGCAAAAGGAGGGGGCGAGGAAGGGGTGGGAGAGGGTGTCGCGGTAGAGGCGAGACGGGGCGGCAGACGACGGCGTCACGGAGAGGGAGGCGAGGACAACACACATGTATAACCCTCGCCGCCCCCTCTCGATCCGAAAAAAAAACACCGCGCGCATCGCCGCCCCCCTCGCCGCCCCCTCTCCGTATATGCGCGGGGTCGTGTACATTTTTTTAAAGCGGGATCGTTGTACATTGACGCGCGGGGTCGTTGTATATATTGATTATCAAGTTTTACTTTTTTTGTTGTTAATTATCAAGTTTTATATACGTTTTTTTTGTTAATTATCAAATTTTACGGTTTTTTTGTTAATTATCAAGTTTTAAGTTATTTTACCGTTTTTGTTAAACTAATTAACTAGTTAAAATTAAAAAGAACAAAAAAAAGAAAAAATTCCGGTGGCCCGCGGCGCCCCTCTCTCTCTCCACGATCTCGCTCTCTGTCTGAGACCGGTGGACCGTGCGCGCGCGGCAGTACCGAGGCCGGCCGGCGGCGTTGAGGGCGGGCGAGCGAGGCGGCGCGCGCGCGGTGGGCGAG
>NW_021168914.1:0-1875 GCF_002162155.2 Triticum dicoccoides
GGCTCGCGAAGGATATCGTTATGTTCTCACTCTCACTGATGACTTGAGTAGATATGGGTATGTCTACTTGATGAAACACAAGTCTGAGACCTTTGAAAAGTTCAAGGAATTTCAGAATGAGGTAGAGAATCAACGTGACCGAAAGATAAAGTTCCTATGATCAGATCGTGGAGGAGAATACTTAAGTCACGAATTTGGTACACACTTAAGGAAATGTGGAATCGTTTCACAACTCACGCCGCCTGGAACACCTCAGCGTAACGGTGTGTCCGAACGTCGTAATCGTACTCTATTGGATATGGTGCGATCTATGATGTCTCTTACCGATTTACCGCTATCATTTGGGGGATACGCTCTAGAGACAGCTACATTCACTTTAAAATAGGGCACCGTCTAAATCCGTTGAGAGACACCGTATGAATTATGGTTTGGGAAGAAACCTAAGCTGTCGTTTCTAAAAGTTTTGGGATGCGATGCTTATGTCAAGAAACTACAACCTGAAAAGCTCGAACCCAAGTCGGAAAAATGCGTCTTCATAGGATACCCTAAGGAAACCATTGGGTATACCTTCTACTTAAGATCCGAGGGAAAGACCTTTGTTGCCAAGAACGGATCCTTTCTGGAAAAAGAGTTTCTCTCGAAAGAAGTAAGTGGGAGGAAAGTAGAACTCGATGAAGTACTACCTCTTGAACCGGAAAGTAGTACAGCTCAGGAAAATGTTCCTGTGGTGCCTACACCAACTGGAGAGGAAATTAATGATGATGATCAAGGTACTTCGGATCAAGTTGCTACTGAACCTCGTAGGTCCACAAGGACACGTTCCACACCAGAGTGGTATGGCAACCCTGTCCTGGAAATCATGTTGTTAGACAACGGTGAAACTCCGAACTATGAAGAAGCGATGGCGGGCCCAGATTCCAACAAATGGCTTGAAGCCATGCAATCCGAGATAGAATCCATGTATGAAAACAAAGTATGGACTTTGACAGACTTGCCCGATGATCAGCGAGCGATAGAAAACAAATGGATCTTTAAGAAGAAGACGGACGCGGATGGTAATATTACCGTCTATAAAGCTCGACTTGTCGCTAAGGGTTATCGGCAAGTTCAAGGGGTTGACTACAATGAGACATTCTCTCCCGTAGCGAAGCTGAAGTCCGTCTGAATCATGTTAGCAATTGCCGCATACTATGATCATGAGATATGGCAGATGGGCGTCAAAACGGCATTCCTTAACGGGCATCTTAAGGAAGAACTGTATATGCTGCAGCCGGAGGGTTTTGTCGATCCTAAGAATGCTAACAAAGTATGCAAGCTCCAGCGATCCATTTATGGGCTGGTGCAAGCATCCCGGAGTTGGAACATTCGCTTTGATGAGATGATCAAAGCGTTTGTATTTATGCAGACTTATGGAGAAGCCTGCGTTTACAAGAAAGTGAGTGGGAGCTCTGTAGCATTTCTCATATTATATGTAGATGACATACTTTTGATGGGAAATGATATAGAACTTTTGGACAGCATTAAGGCCTACTTGAATAAGTGTTTTTCAATGAAGGACCTTGGAGAAGCTGCTTACATATTAGGCATCAAGATCTATAGGGATAGATCGAGACGCCTCATAGGTCTTTCACACAGCACATACCTTGATAAGATTTTGCAGAAGTTCAAAATGGATCAGTCCAAGAAGGGGTTCTTGCCTGTATTGCAAGGTGTGAGATTGAGCTCGGCTCAATGCCCGACCACGGCAAAAGATAAAGAAGAGATGAGTGTCATCCCCTATGCTTCAGCCATAGGATCTATTATGTATGCCATGCTGTGTACCAGACCTGATTAAACCTTGCCGTAAGTTTGGTAGGAAGGTACCAAAGTAATCCC
>NW_021168915.1:0-1480 GCF_002162155.2 Triticum dicoccoides
TGCGAGTGTTGATGACCGACACGTAAACGCACCCAGAGGTTCGTCAATCGTGGAAATCTCTCCGGGACCCCAAAACAGCGAGTAATAGTCCACGAGACGGCCAGAATTAACCAAAATTGTGAGTGTTGATGACCGACACATAAACGCACCCCCGGGGTTCGTCAATCGTGGAAATCACTTCGGGACCCCAAAACTGAGTAATAGTCCAAGAAACGGGCCAGAATCGGCCAAAACTGCGAGACTTGACGACCAACACGTAAGCACACCTTGGGGTTCGACAACAATGGAAATCGCTTTAGGACCCGAAAACGGTGAGTAGTAGTCCACGAAAGGGACAGAATCAAAGAAAACCGCGATTGTTGATGACCGGAACATAAACGCACCAGGGGTTCGTCAATCGTGGAAATCCCTCCGGGACCCGAAACAACGAGTTATAGTCCACAAAACGGGCCAGAATCGGCCAAAACTGCGAGTGTTGATGAACGACACGTAAGTGCATCTTTGGGTTCAACAACTATGGAAATCGCTTCGGGACCCCAAAAAGGTGAGTAATAGTCCACGAAACGGGTCAGAATTGGCCGGAACTATGAGTGTTGACGACGGGCACGTAAACGCACCCCCGGGATCGTGAATCGTGGAAATCGCTCTGGGACCCCAAAACGGTGAGTAATAGTCCATGAGACGGACCAGAATTGGGCAAAATGGTGAGTGTTGATAACCGACACATAAACGCACCCCGGGGATCGCAAATCGTGTAAATCGATCTAGGACCCCAAAACGGTGAATAATAGTGCACCAAACGGACCAGAATCGGCCAAAACTGCGATTGTTGATGACCGACAAATAAGCGCACCGTAGGGTTTGTCAATCGTGGAAATCACTTCGGGATGCCAAAACTGTGTAATAGTTCAAAAACGGGCCAAAATCGGCCAAAACTGCGAGTCTTGACGACCAACACGCAAGCACACCTTGGGGTTCGACAAAAATGGAAATCTCTTTGGGACCCCAAAACGGTGAGTAATAGTCCACGAAATGGGTCGGAATCAACAAAACATGCGAGTGTTGATGACCGACACGTAAACGCACCCAGAGGTTCGTCAATCGTGGAAATCTCTCCGGGACCCCAAAACAGCGAGTAATAGTCCACGAGACGGCCAGAATTAACCAAAATTGTGAGTGTTGATGACCGACACATAAACGCACCCCCGGGGTTCGTCAATCGTGGAAATCACTTCGGGACCCCAAAACTGAGTAATAGTCCAAGAAACGGGCCAGAATCGGCCAAAACTGCGAGACTTGACGACCAACACGTAAGCACACCTTGGGGTTCGACAACAATGGAAATCGCTTTAGGACCCGAAAACGGTGAGTAGTAGTCCACGAAAGGGACAGAATCAAAGAAAACCGCGATTGTTGATGACCGGAACATAAACGCACCAGGGGTTCGTCAATCGTGGAAATCCCTCCGGGACCCGAAACA
>NW_021168916.1:0-1344 GCF_002162155.2 Triticum dicoccoides
GCAAGGACCGGGCGTAGCCATACTTGGTTCAACTAAAGTTGGAGAGGCAGTCGCCCGCAAGCCATCTCTGTGCAAAGCACGTCGAGGGAACCGGTCTCGCGTAAGCGTACGCGTAAGGTTGGTCCGGGTCGTCTCGTCCAACAATGCCGCTGAACCAAAATATGACATGCTGGTAGGCAGTATGACTTGTATCGTCCACAACTCACTTGTGTTCTACTCGTGCATATAACATCAACATCATTAACCTAGGCTCGGATGCCACTGTTGGGTTTCGTAGTAATTTCAAAAAAATTTCCTACGCGCACACAGGATCATGTGATGCATAGCAACGAGGGGAGAGTGTTGTCTACGTACCCAACGCAGACCGACTGCGGAAGCGATGACATGACGTAGAGGAAGTAGTCGTACGTCTTCACGATCCAACCGATCAAGCACCGAAACTACGGCACCTCCGAGTTCGAGCACACGTTCAGCTCGATGACGATCCCCGGACTCCGATCCAGCAAAGTGTCGGGGAAGAGTTTCGTCAACACGACGGCGTGGTGACAATCTTGATGAACTACAGCAGCAGGGCTTCGCCTAAACTCCGCTACAGTATTATCGAGGAATATGGTGGCAGGGGGCACCGCACACGGCTAAGGAATCGATCACGTGGATCAACTTGTGTCAACTTGTGTGTTTAGAGGTGCCCCTGCCTCCGTATATAAAGGATGGAGGAGGAGGAGGCCGGCCAAGGCAAAGGTGCGGCCAGGATAGGGAGTCCTACTATATCGATCTTTACGTCTCGACCATTTCGAGACTCCTCGTCATGTCCCCGATCTCATCCGGGACTCCGAACTCATTCGGTACATCAAGATGCATAAACTCATAATATAACTGTCATCGTAACCTTAAGCGTGCGGACCCTACGGGTTCGAGAACAATGTAGACATGACCGAGACATGTCTCCGGTCAATAACCAATAGCGGGACCTGGATGCCCATATTGGCTCCTACATATTCTACGAAGATCTTTATCGGTCAGACCGCATAACAACATACGTTGTTCCCTTTGTCATCGGTATGTTACTTGCCCGAGATTTGATCGTCGGTATCCAATACCTAGTTCAATCTCGTTACCGGCAAGTCTCTTTACTCGTTCCGTAATACATCATCTCACAACTAACATATTAGTTGCAGTGCTTGCAAGGCTTATGTGATGTGCATTACCGAGAGGGCCCAGAGATACCTCTCCGACAATCGGAGTGACAAATCCTAATCTCGAAATACGCCAACCCAACATCGACCATTGGAGACACCTGTAGTACTCCTTTATAATCACCCATTTACGTTGTGACGTTTGGTA
>NW_021168917.1:0-1411 GCF_002162155.2 Triticum dicoccoides
GGCAAGGTTGGCCAGTACTGGGTCTCTCTCGATTCGTCCATCGGGAAAATATGCTACTTCTCCGGGTGCTACGCGACTCGGAAAGTAATAATACCCTCGATCGCTAGCATAGGGTACCGCGAATCGAAGGCGAGCAAGTGCTTCATACGCAGCAGCTTCTATGGCCATATGCGGAGTTGGCATAGATTTCCCCACGAAGGAAACTTCCATTGGGTCTTGGTTTGGGTTTGCGGGAGGGATGTGCACTACTGCCCAATATTTCGAGGTGGAAGGGGTGATCCTCGATTTGAGCAACTCGTACTGGGGTGGGTGGATAGCACTCATGGTACTGCAGGTAAAGTCCCACAATTTTAACAAAGCTACCTGGAGTTGCCTCTGGAGTTCTTAGATAAATACTAGGGCTCGGCATGGCAAAGAAATGGCTGTGAGAGTTGTGCACCAGGTGAGGGATACTTGGCAAGGTCACGAGGTAGCCTTTTATATAGCATTGGGGATGGGTTATTTACCGTGGTGAAGGGTAACTAGTTTGTCGAGTCGGCTCTATGGGGTCGGGGTTAATGCTATAGATACACATATCTCACAAAAGTGACGTATTACTGTGGGTGTCGTCGGGGTGGTTTTGGTAGCTATGCCTGAAAAAAATGTAACCGCCTGCTAACATATTTTTGCACGGCTACTATTCAAAACAGAGGCACACAAGCAGGATGTGTTTATTCACAAGGTCACATGATTGTAAGGCGTGGACATACTAAGACTCGGTACTATTCGAGTGACTTAGTCTACCTCGTTTATATCTAAGCGGGCGTGCCTTGTGGACGTCGAGGCTTCTCCACGGGTTTCACCGTCGGGATTAGCTGGAGGGGGTTGAGGGGCTGCCGGGTCGGGGTAGCGATGATGACCATCCCGGGGATTGTTGGCCACAATCCTGCTGGAGCGTGTTCCCAAAAGGCGATGAAGCACTTCTGGGGACACCAAAGTATTTTGGTCGATGGCTGGGGCAGACCTCAAGGACTCGATCGGGTGTCCGAACAGCACGACTGGGTTGTCGGCGTCGGGCTCATCTTCTCCTCTCGCCGGGGCTCGGCGAACCAGTTCTCCACGAGCTGCGATCAGATCAAGGGTGATTTGATCAAACAGTTCCTCTAGTGCACCTACATAGTGCACTAGATGCAACAAAGCAGAATATGTCTCGTGTTCTCCGTTGGCAACTTGGGGTGGCCTACCATACCCATCACGGCTGGGGTAGTAGTAGAACGAGTGGCAGTTAACTCTGGGCGACAAGTGCCGGAGTTGAACTACAGCCTCTCGAGCAGCTAGTTGGATGGCTTGTGGCTCAAAGGAAGTTGTCCTTCCGGTGAACCTGTAGGCGCATTCTGGTGATAGACCCCTACTATAGACGTGCACAGTGGCC
>NW_021168918.1:0-1391 GCF_002162155.2 Triticum dicoccoides
ACAACGACCCCTTCTTGCCAGATCAACCAGGCAAGCCCCCCCTTTGATCATCCCGATATCGCCCATTCCATTCTCTCATGCTTGCATTAGATTTTGCTATTGTTATTGTTTGCTCCTATTCTGATGCATAGCCTCCTTTTGTAACCTGCTTATTGTTACCTTACCGGCTTATCCTAAACTGCTTAGTATAGGTTGGTTAGTGATCCATCAGTGACCCCCGCCTTGTCCCGACTGCCCCGCTGGATAATCAGAAGACCCGACCAACGGGATCGAAGACCAGGCCCCGACACCGCACATCACTTTCCCCTTAGTTGCTCGACACTACTGGGTTACTATCGAGTGCCGAGGGTGAGACCTCTACAACACTTCTGATGTTAACCATGTAGTGTAGCTATTCGGTCGTGGTCATCGAGGGTGATTTCCTCTTTAACCACTTCCGATACGACTCTGTCGTGCAACCCCTCAAGTGTGAACCGAGGGTGATTCCTCTACGTTCACCTTGATGATTACATTGAGTGGAACCCACCGAGGGTGATTCCTTGGGTTTTCCTCTTGATGTTTGGACACACGGATACTTGGACTTTACAACTGTTACTTGGAAAGTGATGTGGAGACGGGTTGACCTGGAAGGTGCCCGTGAGATAATTACGAGGCGTGGCCGGCCATTCTTAGCCCTTGCCGCAAGTCCTCGAGACGGGGCAACGGGGTCACATCTTTCGTGAGTCTCTGCTTGTTACCGCGTGTTCCTAATCCACTACGATTTGGATATTTGATCCGAGGGGCCTCTGGCCTGATAGCACTAACCATCACGTGGGCATAGTATGGGCGTTCTGCGTCGTGTACATCAGCCGAAGCTTAATAGACGTCAGCGACGGAGCGGCGCGCGCCGGGTTGGACTGGTAAGCTCCTGCCTTTTTAGGGAGGTAGCTAGGTCTGCTCACCGGCCGCCCACGCAACGTGCAGGAGTTTCCGGGGAGATGGCCCATGACCCCTGGGGGCATAGGTTTAGTCCGGCGTGCTGGCCTCTCTATTAAGCCTAGGTCGGGTTGCGGCGTATTGTTTGGCCGAGGCCGGGCATGACCCTGGAAAGTGTGTCCGGCCGGAGTCAATCGAGCGTGGTGGGTAAGTTGGTGCACCCCTGCAGGGAAGAAAACATCTATCGATAGCCTGTCCTACGGTAACGGACACTTGGAGTTGTATCCCGATCGATACAACTAGAACTGGATACTTGTGATGAGAACTGGATGGTGATGAGGATTTGATTATGATGATAACTGGATAGTATGGCTCTGGGATTGCTTTCTCGCAGGGAGTCGAGAAAGGATCTCTGGCCGAGGTTGATAACACTACTACCACTTTACTTTATGCTACTCTACTCCCTCTTGTTTGCT
>NW_021168919.1:0-1868 GCF_002162155.2 Triticum dicoccoides
TGGAAAGGCGAGAGGTCTTTGACGTTGAAGATGTCGCTCACATTGTACTTGTCTCGTGGGAGTTCAATCTTGTAGGTGTTGTCGTTGTAGCGTGCTAGCACCTTGAATGGTCCATCGGCTCGAGGGACAAGTTTGGACTTGCATTCGTTGGGGAAGCGGTCCTTGTGAAGGTGTAGCCACACGAGATCGCCTATGTTGAAGATCATGGGTTGCTTGCTGACGTTGAGCTTGGTTTCTAGTTGTTGTACTTGGCGCTCGATGATGTTCCTTGTATCTTCATGCATCTTCTTGATGTAGCTTGCTCGTGCACTCTGATGTAGGGTAGAACCCTAGGAAGGACCGTCTCACACTTGGAGGGGGAAAGGGAGAGAAACCACAAGAACAACAAGAACACAAAGATGAACACAAGAGGTAATCACTCCAACAATTCCTGATTACACATCCACTAGGGTAACAACACAAGATCCACAAGTCACAAACACAATCAAAGGAAAGATACAATGGCAAAGTTCATCCCAAATCCAAAGGAATAGGGGTCTTGAAGGTAGTCTTCTCCCAATGGAGGTCTTGAAATCCTCAAGGATTCTTCCCTATGGGGTGTTGATCCTCAAAGAGGGAAGGTAATGGAGCAAAGCTCACGAAGATCTCATCTAATACTTTGCTAACCCTAAACATGGTCCTAGGTACGGAATATATAGCCTTGGGGTCGAAGGAGAAGAAGTGGAGCCGAAGATGCAATCTCAGCCGGCCATCCTGGGAGGCCCGTGCGCATGGGGGTCCTGTGGGCACGGTACAGGCTCGTGCGCACGGGGTGCTCCAGCGTCAGATTCCTGTGTAGCCCGTGGGCACGGGGTCTCGGGGGCCCGTGATCACAGGGTCGCCTGAAGTTTCCTGTGCAGTTGATGTTCTCCTTGTTCTTGGTCCTCACGGCCTTGGGGTGGTCCTCCTTCTCCTTGGTGATGCTCCTGAGCTCCTTGGTGATGTTCCTCTTCATACCTAAGGAGGCATAGCATATTTTGGTGAGGTAGTAAACATGTTCCATCCGTGTCCATATGCAAGTCTAGTAGGAAGGAGTTCACCTCGGTTTCCAAAGCACGCGCTGTTGCTCTTGTCATGGGTCCTCATGGGGTTGGATGTGTCGGTGTAGAGTCCATGGGGATGATGGAAGGATGCTCCGCATCATCTCCCCTCCCTTGGGAAAGATCCGACCTCGGATCAAAATCTTCATCACCATGGAAAGGCGAGAGGTCTTTGACGTTGAAGATGTCGCTCACGTTGTACTTGTCTCGTGGGAGTTCAATCTTGTAGGTGTTTCGTTGTAGCGTGCTAGCACCTTGAATGGTCCATCGGCTCGAGGGACAAGTTTGGACTTGCATTCGTTGGGGAAGCGGTCCTTGTGAAGGTGTAGCCACACGAGATCGCCTATGTTGAAGATCATGGGTTGCTTGCTGACGTTGAGCTTGGTTTCTAGTTGTTGTACTTGGCGCTCGATGATGTTCCTTGTATCTTCATGCATCTTCTTGATGTAGCTTGCTCGTGCACTCTGATGTAGGGTAGAACCCTAGGAAGGACCGTCTCACACTTGGAGGGGGAAAAGGAGAGAAACCACAAGAACAACAAGAACACAAAGATGAACACAAGAGGTAATCACTCCAACAATTCCTGATTACACATCCACTAGGGTAACAACACAAGATCCACAAGTCACAAACACAATCAAAGGAAAGATACAATGGCAAAGTTCATCCCAAATCCAAAGGAATAGGGGTCTTGAAGGTAGTCTTCTCCCAATGGAGGTCTTGAAATCCTCAAGGATTCTTCCCTATGGGGTCTTGATCCTCAAAGAGGGAAGGTAATGGAGCAAAGCT
>NW_021168920.1:0-957 GCF_002162155.2 Triticum dicoccoides
CGATTGCATTGCATACAATAAAGCGACAACCATATGGCTCCTGCCAGTTGCCGATAACTTGGTTACAAAACATGATCATCTCATACAATAAAATTCAGCATCATGCCTTGACCATATCACATCACAACATGCCCTGCAAAAACAAGTTAGACGTCCTCTACTTTGTTGTTGCATGTTTTACGTGGTTGCTACGGGCTTAAGTAAGAACCAATCTCACCTACGCATCAAAACCACAACGATAGTTTGTCAAATAGACTCCGTTTTAACCTTCGCAAGGACCGGGCGTAGCCATACTTGGTTCAACTAAAGTTGGAGAGGCAGTCGCCCGCAAGCCATCTCTGTGCAAAGCACGTCGAGGGAACCGGTCTCGCGTAAGCGTACGCGTAAGGTTGGTCCGGGTCGTCTCGTCCAACAATACCGCTGAACCAAAATATGACATGCTGGTAGGCAGTATGACTTGTATCGTCCACAACACACTTGTGTTCTACTCGTGCATATAACATCAACATCATTAACCTAGGCTCGGATGCCACTGTTGGGGAACGTAGTAATTTCAAAAAATTTCCTACGCGCACACAGGATCATGTGATGCATAGCAACGAGGGGAGAGTGTTGTCTACGTACCCAACGCAGACCGACTGCGGAAGCGATGACACGACGTAGAGGAAGTAGTCGTACGTCTTCACGATCCAACCGATCAAGCACCGAAACTACGGCACCTCCGAGTTCGAGCACACGTTCAGCTCGATGACGATCCCCGGACTCCGATCCAGCAAAGTGTCAGGGAAGAGTTCCGTCAGCACGACGGCGTGGTGACGATCTTGATGAACTACAGCAGCAGGGCTTCGCCTAAACTCCGCTACAGTATTATCGAGGTATATGGTGGCAGGGGGCACCGCACACGGCTAAGGAATAGATCACGTGGATCAACTTGTGTCAACTTGTGTGTTTAGAGGT
>NW_021168921.1:0-1150 GCF_002162155.2 Triticum dicoccoides
GTCCTTCTTGTACCGGGCCCTGACAAAGTTCCTGGTCTGCTTGTCACCGTATTTATCGAAGAGGGGCGGTAGGCCTTGCTCGGCACGGTCCGCCTCCTCCTTGTCCCATATAGGCTCCGCCACTCTGTAACCGCCGGGACCGAGTGTGTGTTCCCCTATGTTCAGCTCCTGCATTTGTTTCCCCCACTCACTTGATTGGGAGCTTGCGGTGCTCGAGCAATTGATCTTGAAGTCGTTGTAGTCATCTTCGGTGATCGAAGGATTTTTCTCCTTGATCTTCTCATAACTCTCACCTTTCTCGATCATTCTCTTCACATTGCTTTTCCAAGTAGACAGGGCCTTGCTCATCTTCGTGAGGGCAGCATTGTTCACTTTATTCCCTTTGAGGCTTGTGTTTTCGAATTCAGCGGGGAACTTGTATCGTTCGTGCAGCTTCGTGAAGAGGAGGTGGCGCAAATTCCCCCGGCCAGGATGCCTCAGGTTCTCGGTGTTGATCGAGACGGTGCTCCGGACAATGCACCCGAGCTGAAGCGAGTACCCCTTGACTATTCGTTCGGGCGCCGTTGGATTCCCGTTGGAGTCCACTTCAGTAACTTCCTCCTTGAGGGTGCGGAGCACGATCGGGCGCCGGTCCTTCCGTTGCCTCTTCGGCTGGCTGCTATCTGTGCGTGCGCCGCCATCACCAGTGGTGGCATCCTCGGCGGCACCATCAGTGGTGGCATCAGTGTGGTCATCCTCGGCGGCACCATCCGTGGTCTCAGGATTGGTGGGGAAGGCGGCGGCCTCATACAAGTGAGGTTGTTCCTCCATCTCCTGGGACAGCTCCCAGAATGCCTTGCCGCCCGAACCCCCGGCCTCATCGTTGTGGGCCATGTTTCTCTCTAAATAGAAACAAAGTTTGGTCAAAAAGTTGGTTATTGTCAAGGAACAAGATCATGGTCTCATCATTTAGGGTTTGTCGACACCGAGGCATCCTAAAATCTAAGCTTTTATCATTGAGGGTTTTTCGACGCCAAGGCACCCTAAAAGCCTAACTTTTCATCATTTCGGTTTTTATCGACACCGAGGCACCCTAAAAGCCATGCATTAGTCACAAGTACGCCGGGGCACTTGATCCTACTTAATTAACTACTAAGATACCCCGGCCCAT
>NW_021168922.1:0-1576 GCF_002162155.2 Triticum dicoccoides
GGAACCGTGACTCGTAGATATCTCCCCTTAAGTGGCAAAAGAATTACCTTTGATTCAGAGATCATTGAAACTCTTTATACCAGCTTAAGGCAAATCATAATCGATCATTTAGAGGGGTTCGGTAGAATGGCATACTCAAACTTGGATGATGTGGATTACCTTGTTGAAGACAACGTAATGGATGAATTTTGCTTATCACCGGAAATGGAAGAGACCCATGGTAGAATGGCACATTGGCGGTGCAAGATGGGAACAAAATGCAAATGCTGGGAATGATTCTGGTAACTGGGGAAGAACCCAACAATAGAGAGTGAATTCACTGTTGGAGTGGTTATAGCATAACCGAGGAAATCTGGGGCAATCCCAGCTAGTGCCGATGATAAGACGTAGCGCTTGTGCGTGCTCTCAAGAACTTGAGCATTTCCACAATCATCAAGGTTTTATCAACAACCGCGTCAAGGGTGCTGACAACACAACATACTACCATGATGAATAGCGATGGACGATGCAGATGCGAAGGAGGATAACACTTTCTCAGATTTCACCTTAGCGAGGCCAAGCAAATAAAATCTGGATGATCGACCGAGAGACATTTAGCACTCCGCTTCTAATGTTCTCCTTGATGTGCTAGTGTATCCCATTCATAGATATGGTTTGATATCTAGAACATCAAGTAAAAGGTCGGACTTCGGGATCTCAGAAATCCATAGGGGCAACTAGGGAGTAAATCCTACAAAATCCCTATGGGGGGGGGTGGCCAACTTCATCAATCAAGATATTATAATAACAGGTCTTCCGGCTGGGTGTGTTGGCCACGACATCCACTTTACCGGTTATCGTGCGACCAATATTATAATTCTTGGGAAATATTCCAACCATCATATCTGCCTGAGATTCAGATCTGGTTGGTGTCAGGATATTCCAGACTCATCGAGTCTAGGAAGAAAAACGAAAGTTTGCAACACAAATCGATGAGATGACGTTGCGAGATTCTCGGGAATGAACTACGATAGCGAACTCCAAAACATGAGCTGGTTCTGCTACGCACGTGTGAACATGATGTTCCAGACAAGCATGACCACGTGGTAGTCTTATAATAAAACACTACCGAGTTCAGGAGGGGGAACCATCAACGAGGGTATCGAAGTTCTTTCATAAGTCCGGATTAGCTCTTATGAAGGAACTCCTTCTCCTTGAACAAATCAATCAGTGGCTTGGTGTGCTAGGGATACATATAGATTGAAGGTTGCAAGTCTTCAAACCACAGCATTCTTCGCACGTGTGCATGACTGATTTGGAATGATTCCAAAGAAAGCAACATTGACTTTCTCGAATCCACGGCGGCAACTTGCATCAGATGCACATGAATTAAAGGAAGTCACTACCTTCATCCAAGCATATGCTTCATGAGCTAGCATGAACAAATGCTTTCAAAAGTTTCCAACACTAGCTTAATGTTCAGCAAAATTATGGAGAAGACAAGGATGTTGTCAATGGGCACAACAACAATTCATCTGGGTTTCCTTTTAAAAGGAATTCCATAGTTAAGTGAACAAGTGATAGCATTGGTCAGACC
>NW_021168923.1:0-2694 GCF_002162155.2 Triticum dicoccoides
ACACTGAAAACTGAATTTCTGAACTATGAACAGTAACAGTGCCCACCAGGTGTTCGACCGAATGAAATTGGCCTCTGGTGATTTTTCCTTGAGCTGATTTTTGGTGGAGTGGCTTCTCCTTGCTCAAATAGGCTGCCTGAATTTTGGTGGAATTTTTGGAGGAGTGTAGATATGAATTTCACCAAATTTGGCAAATCTGGTCCAAACTTGCAGAGACTGAATTTTGAAAAATTTGAAAAGAGGAGGAGTGGATCAAGATGGTTCTGGGTTGTGGGTTCAAAGGACAATCCAGGAGAATTGGTTTGAGGTCAAAACTCAAATGCAATAGGGCACTTGCTTTGAAAATCTCTCAGGCTCCAAATAATTTTCAGAATTGAATTGAGGGAAAAATAATTGGAATAAAAATCCAAAACCAGTTTGGATTAGTTGGGACAGAGAATTTAGGTTGATCACAAGTTGTAGGGGAGCTTTTGGAGGGGTTTTACCACATGGGCAAGAATGCCAAGTCATGGTGGTTCCAAGATATGAAAATCCCAAATTTCATGGAGTTTCTTTTTAAAAGAAAAAGATTAAACTCCCAAAAATAATTTTGAGAGAGAACCAACAGAGAAGAAGTTTCAAAAGGTCAAACACCAAAGTTTGAAGCCAGAATAAAAACCTTGCCAAAGAAAAGAAAGTTTCTTAAGAGGAAGGTTTTGTGGAAAATTTTAAATGGCCTCTTTTCAAAAAAACACAAAGTTTTTGCTGAAAACCAAAGTAAAATTTTTGGAGTGTCACACCTACCCTAGGTCTATATCATCATCATTAGCCCCCTAATGGATTGAGGATCGAGGAAAGGAAGGTTAAAGTTAGTCTTGCCTTGGTTCTTGGGTTTCACAACTACCTATGTTGGACTGGAGGCCCATGTTGGAACTTCGGCATCGTGTCAGTCGCCTTGATCGATTCAGAAGTTGTCGAGTGGATTTATACCGCCACTCGTCGATTGTTACTTTTGACGCAAAATCTTTGGCGCGATTGGTTACGACGTATCCCGGATCTCGCGGGATTCGAAATTTTGGGGAAGCGCGCGAGGCGAAGCGTGCCGTAGTAAGCGTGATGGATAGACAGGAGCGCCTCGATTTCTGCGACACTTTTTTGCCAGTACCAAGCGCGTGGCTGTTGCAGGATTTGACAGGATTGCTCGGGCCCACGCATCAGCCACTTAGAAGTGGGTCCTTAAAAGGCGTCGGGACCGAGGCGTCTGCACTGTGCGCATCCATTCTTCCTTTCACTTCTCCGCTTCTCCTCTGCACCCTTTTCCTCCACCCTCGATGCCGCCGCCCCACCACCATGGTGAAGGACAAGATGGCGGCGCTGGAGCGCGTGAAGAAGGCGACGGGGGCGGCGAAAGGGAAGAAGACGAATTGGGGATCATCGTCGAGGTCCGTGCTGCTGCCGGGTTGGATCCAGGGTGAATGGATCCGATCGTTGCTCCGGCCAGAAGATTTGGAGGAGCTGACCGACTCTGGTTTGATCGTTGACGGAGCTGTGAGGCTATCGAAGGGGGAGACGGAGCCTCCACTACTAGGAAAAGGGCTATAGATGGAATTGACACTAATGGCGCACCAGACATGTGGTGCGCCATTAGTATATACTAATGGCGCACCACCCTCTGATGCGCCATTAGTGTTGAAACTACTAATGGCGCACCCTGCCCACGGTGCGCCATTAGTACCAAAAAAAAATTTTGAACTAGTGCGCCTGTCCAAACATACTAATGGCGCATCCGCTGGTGGTGCGCCATTACTAGTTGTAACTAGTAATGGCGCACCAGCCAGAAGGTGCGCCACTAATGTTATTTTTTTTATTATTGTTTTTATTCCTTTTTTTGCAAAAGTACTAATGGCGCACCACCAGGGGGTGCGCCATTAGTAACCTGGATTACTAATGGCGCATTTGTTGCTAGTGCGCCATTAGTAAGTGGGCAGCAACAAGATATTTTGGACAGCCTCTCCTCCCACACTCACTTTCTCCCCACTTCATTCTCTCCACCTCCTCCTCCTTGTCTTGGGTGCCTCCTCTTTTTCACCTCATTTCCACCATAGATTCATTCAAATTAAGTGGTTAAGTTACCTTGTTTTGCTAGGTAAGTAAGGGGGGAAGCTATATTTATGTTGTTCTCCCTACAACAATGTGCACATGCACTTTTTATGGCCTAGCTAGATCTATGTATGTTCGTGGTGTTGCATATGTTTGTGGTGTTGCATATGTGTTTGTGTTTGGAGGTGTACCGGTATTTGAAATGAGATAGTTGCCAATATTTTGCCGGAATGTTGATTCATTTCCGTTTCGGCGAGAATTTTGGCATTAAGCATTCTTTTTGGTCCTATTTTTAGGGAAAGTCATGCCAAATTTTTTCTTGGTTCTAAAATATCGTTTTGCTCTACCCCGCAGGCGACCATGGTCCGCACGATGACCGAAGGCATCATGAATAGGTTTTTGAGGTCCGCGAAGGCCGAGATGCTTCAAAAGAACGAGACGGAGATAAGATGTCCGTGTCGAAGATGCAAGCTGAATAGCCTTATTGCGGACCCGGATTCCGGGCAGGTGCGGGACCACCTGCTCTTGCGTGGTTTCATGGATGGCTATCGGTGGCAAGGTGATGAAGATGACTACGAAGTCGTCCATGGGGGCCGGGCAAGAAATGAGGAAGGG
>NW_021168923.1:6762-7991 GCF_002162155.2 Triticum dicoccoides
ACCGGCATTACTGTTTGATGATATTTTTTAAAAAATTATTACTGTCTTATAAAAAAATTACTGTTATGATTTAAACAAGTTTGAACATATTTAAACACAAAAAAGTATCAAACAGCATTTTAAATGCATAAAAAAAAATTTGTGGAGCCTAGGAATCGAACCCAGGACCTCCTGGTGTGAGAACGGGCACCTGACCAGTCGAGCTAGTAGAGGGGAGTTGATGTGGATAAGGTCAGGTGGGAGATAACCTGGTGGCTCGAGTGGAAATAAAAAAAATACTAATGGCGCACCAGGTCGAGGTACGCCATTAGCATGTATATACTTATGGCGCACCGAGGGGTGGTGCGCCATTAGTATTGTGCCCCCCTACTTCTGATCCCCTCTCTCTCCCTCGCCCGAGCCCTCGCCCTCGATCCACTCTCTCTCCCTTGCCCGAGCCCTCGCCCTCGATCCCCTCTCTCTCCCTCGCCCTTGCCCTCGCCCTCGATCCCCTTCCCCTCTCCTCTCCTGACGCCGCCGCCCCGCCGCCCTCGACGCCGGCCAGATCCGCTGCCACCTCTGCTCGAGCTGCTCCCATCGACCACGCCGCTGCTCGCGTGCTTCTTCTCTCCCGCGACCCCGCCATTGAAGGTCTCGCAAGGTCCTCTTCTCCTCCCCCTCCCCCTTTGTTCGATTCGATTGTGCCGCCGTCAAGGTTCCCTGATGATGCTGGCACAAATGGCAACCAATCGAAGAGGCAACGGAAGGACTGGCGCCCGATCGTGCTCCGCACCCTCAAGGAGGAAGTTACTGAAGTGGACTCCAACGGGAATCCAATGGCGCCCGAACGAATAGTCAAGGGGTACTCGCTTCAGCTCGGGTGCATTGTCCGGAGCACCGTCTCGATCAACACCGAGAACCTGAGGCATCCTGACCGAGGGAATTTGCGCAACCTCCTCTTCACGAAGCTGCACGAACGATACAAGTTCCCCGCTGAATTTGAAAACACAAGCCTCAAAGGGAATAAAGTGAACAATGCTGCCCTCACGAAGATGAGCAAGGCCCTGTCTACTTGGAAAAGCAATGTGAAGAGAATGATCGAGAAAGGTGAGAGTTATCAGAAGATCAAGGAGAAAAATCCTTCGATCACCGAAGATGACTACAACGACTTCAAGGTCAATTGCTCGAGCACCGCAAGCTCCCAATCAAGTGAGTGGGGGAAACAAATGCGGGAGCTGAACATAGGGGAA
>NW_021168923.1:8001-9965 GCF_002162155.2 Triticum dicoccoides
GCCGGCCAGATCCGCCGCCACCTCTGCTCGAGCTGCTCCCATCGACCACGCCGCTGCTCGCGTGCTTCTTCTCTCCCGCGACCCCGCCATTGAAGGTCTCGCAAGGTCCTCTTCTCCTCCCCCTCCCCCTTTGTTCGATTCGATTGTGCCGCCGTCAAGGTTCCCTGATGATGCTGGTTCCTCTCGCGCGCAGGCTGCACGCACCTCGGATAGCGTGTGCCTAGTTCTTCCCGGGACGCTGCCCCAACCCTACTACCCACGCCATCAGGGGAGCTCGTCAAGGTATCATCCCCCCCTCTCTCTCTCTGCTCTCTCCATCTCTCATGCTCTGGCATGTTTTTTCCTAAGGGACGAAACTATGTTCTCTTGTTGCTATTGCTAGGTGTTTTTGTCTGCCATGTACGTACATACCTAGAGTAGTTGATTAGATGCAGAATTCTTTGTCAAAAAATATGTGATTTCCATTCTGCAGTGTTGAACTTGTTTTAGTGTTCGTGTCTGCTCTGTCAAAAAAATTGGGGAAAATCCTGCCAGTTAAGCTGGCTGATTAGTATATATTTAGTCATTTTTAGTGTTAATATATGTCACTCCGTGTGCATGATTTCTTCTCAACAAGTTCCAGAAACTTTGTGAAATACTATAATATACCACTTTTTATTCATGTATTAGAACTCTGTCCAAAGCTCAAAATACGAAAACAAATTGTTGTTTACTTGTGATGTTGATACAACTGTAATGGTCTGTGCAATTGGTGATTTTTTCAAAATGTTTTCTATTTCCATGGGGATAAATTTATCTTATGCCTTATGTTCATGCGATTCAGTTCATTTGTTTTGAGTTGCGCAGTAGGGCAAAGCCCCACACCCCCTGTTATATTTATTTAAATTAAGATTACAAGGCTACAAGTAGAAAATAAAATGCACATTAGAACTATACATGGAAGCAGGTGCCTTTGTGTTCTGGTAGTCCTTTAGAACTATACATGGAAACATAATCTTCCTTATCAAGACAAACATAATAGAAGCAGGTGCAGGAGCTGTAGTACTCCATTTGGAGACTTTAACTGGATCAGATTAGGTACTCCATTTGCTGTAGTACTCCAGTTAACTGAAACTAGTGACTCTGCTGCTGAAATTACCGTTGAAATCGAGGTAAAATCACTGTTAAACTGGGTGTAAAATCACTACTCTTGATATTCAAATTTAAACTTGAAAATGAAAATTGAATTGGAGAATTAAATCACTGTTTTTTAGTCCCCATTTCTGAACCTATGCTAACCTTGCAAGCAGCATAATAGGCAATGTACTCCAAAATACTATAAGAACTGGAGTAAAAGATGACTGCATCTCACAGAATATAAGAAATGGGGACTCTTGGCTAAGTATGGCAATGCCACAGAGTAATAATTAACTAACTGAAAATTTGACATTCTGGACTATGCTTGGCTCTGGTTTTGTGAAATCTCATCTCTTTTCTAGTGCCATGACTAGTCATGAATTTTATTTTACTTTCCCCACTTTTTAACATTCAGAAATTGTTTACTAGCTCAAGCTTCTCCTTTGCACTTTATCACTTCAATCTGCTGCTACCTCAAGCTTCTCGTTTACACTTGTGCCAAGTAGCATTTTTTCCTTGTATAATTATATGGTGGTTGACTGAGCTGCTACTTTTTCCTTGTAGAAGATCGCAGGTCGAGTGGGAGGGATCCAGTTGCGACGACACCGAATCACTAGCAAGGCAGCTGCCTAGAATAATAGGTATTTTTGTTACGCTTTCAGTTCGTGTCAGCAGGGAGATATAATGTTTTACAATCTTTCTGGTTATATTGGAGTTAGGTTTTTTGAATATGAGTAGCAGTGACTTGGATATACCTTATGGAGTTGTAACAGTTCCTCTTGGTGCTTAGGTGCATTTTCTTTGTGTAACTTGGTAGTTCAAACGGAATGTATCTCATTTTGTAGACA
>NW_021168924.1:0-819 GCF_002162155.2 Triticum dicoccoides
TTTAGGTTTACCTCGAACAAAGAAGGGGAGGGATAGCATATTTGTTGTCGTGGATAGATTCTCGAAAATGGCACACTTTATACCATGTCATAAAAGCGATGATGCTGTTAATGTTGCTGATTTGTTCTTTCGTGAAATTATTCGCTTGCATGGTGTGCCAAATACTATTGTTTCAGATCGTGATACTAAATTTC
The DNA here is from genome assembly GCF_002162155.2 of Triticum dicoccoides. Classification (NCBI taxonomy): domain Eukaryota; kingdom Viridiplantae; phylum Streptophyta; class Magnoliopsida; order Poales; family Poaceae; genus Triticum; species Triticum dicoccoides. Next base: position 195 of record NW_021168924.1, read on the forward strand.
TTAGCCACTTTTGGAGATGTTTATGGGCTAAGTTGGGGACTAAACTGCTTTTTAGTACTACTTGTCACCCCCAAACTGATGGACAAACTGAAGTAGTCAATAGAACATTGTCTACTATGCTTAGGGCTGTTTTGAAGAATAATAAGAAAATGTGGGAGGAATGCTTGCCTCATATTGAATTTGCTTATAATCGTTTATTGCATTCTACTACTAAGATGTGCCCTTTTGAAGTTGTGTATGGTTTCCTACCTCGTGCACCTATTGATTTGTTGCCTCTTCCATCGTCGGAGAAGGTTAATTTTGATGCTAAACAACGTGCTGAATTGATTTTAAAAATGCATGAGTTAACTAAGGAAAACATTGAGCGTATGAATGCTAAATATAAACTTGCTGGAGATAAGGGTAGAAAACATGTTGTGTTTGCACCTGGAGATCTTGTTTGGTTACATTTGCGTAAGGATAGATTTCCTCATTTGCGCAAATCAAAGCTAATGCCACGTGCTGATGGTCCCTTTAAGGTGTTAGAGAAAATAAATGATAATGCATATAAACTTGAGCTGCCTGCAGATTTTGGGGTTAGTCCCACTTTTAACATTGCAGATTTGAAGCCTTATTTGGGTGAGGA
>NW_021168925.1:0-608 GCF_002162155.2 Triticum dicoccoides
GATGACAGAGGAGAAGATCGAAGAAAAAAAAGAAGAAAAAAAAGAGGAGAAGAAGAAAGGAATAGAGGAGAAGAAGAAAAAATAGAATATTTTCTATTTTTTCTTCTTCTCCTCTATTCCTTTCTTCTTCTCCTCTTCTTTTTCTTCTTTTTTCCTCTTCTTATTTATTTCTCCTCTTCTTCCTCCCCTCTTCTTCTCCTTTCTTCCTCTTCTTTTTTCCTTTTTCCTCTCATTCTTTTTCTTCTTCCTTCTTAAAAATACATGAAGTAGTATTGCTTGTTTTTTTAAAATAATGTTCAAATAAAAATCTATGAACAGAAAACATATATATACACAGAGAACATATATACATTTTTATAAAAATGCAAAAAACAAAAAAATCTAAAAAAAGACATATAAACAGATATACACATATACATATATACTCATACATATACACACATAATCAGGAAAAAAAACTATATTTGCAAAAAAAGGGGGAAGAGGGGGGCGGTGCCGGCCCTGACCAAAGCGGCGCGGGGCGAGGCAGAGGCGACGCCGAGGCAGAGGCGACGGCGAGGCAGAGGTGGGGCGGCGACGGCGTCGGGACGGCGTGGCCGGGGTGGCCC
>NW_021168926.1:0-7780 GCF_002162155.2 Triticum dicoccoides
GCATGGTAAGAACTTGTAAGATATTGATATTTGCTTTACTGTGAGCACTTTACAACCACATCCTAGTAGTTCATAGGAACATTATTCTCGAATTTTGGTTCTTGTTTCTACTAATCATGACAGGTTCCAGAGATAGAAGTTCTTGGACGACGGACACATCTTCACCATCACAAGAGTTGGGACAACACACACAAGCATATGGTCAGGTTATCTCTTTACCATCATTTGAGGGTAGATTTAATCCTGCTATTTATCTAGCTTGGGAGCTTGAAGTAGAACAAGTTTTTAGTCACCATGATTTTTCTGAACTTGAGAGAGTACGAGCTACCATTAGAGCATTTACTGGTTTTGCTTCTGTTTGGTGGAGTGTACATTGTAAGAAAAACATTGATAACCAACCCACAACTTGGAAAGTTTTGAAAGCTGTAATGAGACAACAATTTTTTCCTCCTTACTACCGTCGTGAATTGCGTTGCAAATTGGATCAATTAAAACAAGGCAGTAACACTGTTCATGCTTACTACCAAGAGTTCAAATCTTATATGCATCATTGTGACATAGAAGAATCTGAGGATGATACAATGAATAGATTTTTTTGGTGGTTTGAACCATGATATTCAGGCAAGATTTCGGTATATTCCTCGTTGCATTACTGGTATGTATGTCCGTGCTTGTACCTTTGAGAGACAGATACAGGAGGATGCATTGGGTGACTACAACAACTAATATTCCAGTTCATGCTCACCATCGCCGGTTGGTTACTCCACTATTGCACCTACTAGAGCAGCCCCACCTCGGATTGTGAGCGCAACATCATCTCAAGGGTATGGTACATTGTCAACGTCCGTACCTACATTAGCTACATCTTTGCCACAAGGTAGCAGTAAAGGTATTGATGATATAACTTCACATGAGAATGATGCATGCCTAGTTAACTTGAATGCGTCATGTATTGAGTTACCTGTTGATTTGAGCACACCACCTATTTTAGAGAATCTTGTTACTGTCATGAATGCGTCATGTGATCAAACAACTGAAATATCAATAATTTTGAGTGCACCCATTGAATTAACTGTTGATGCAAAAGAACTAATGTTTAATCATTTTGATATGGCCTCCAATCTTGGTGATGATTCTGTGTCCAATGACTTATTGCATGTTTGCTTATTTAAGCATGTTGTAGCATGTAAATTTGATGCAAGTAAGGTTTATTCACCAAAGTTGGGATGGTTTAATGATGAACATTGCGAATCTTTTGAAATGAATAAGAGCTTCACTTATATGTGCAAACTGAGTTCTAATATTTTCATGCCTTCTACTTCTTGTGATAATTTTTTGGCTTTAGTTTTTATGAACTATGAAAGTTACTCATGTATACATGTATCATACGTGCAAAAATCAAGGGAAGTAAAAATGGATGACATATACATATACAACATGTACACCTTGTCTCTTTTGTTAGCCTCATTTCAGATTAAGCAACGCCGAGGACGGCTTTATTTTCAAGAAGGGGAGGATGATGAGGACATGACTACCTTGGATATGACCAAAAATATTGCATATATGCATATTTGTCAGGTGATTTCTAGTGCAAACTATTCAATAATCTATTTGTGTTATCCAGAACAAAAATACTTCACACACTTTTGTGTTTTGTCTAATTGCAGGTGTATGGGACATTTGTACAATCCACATATGAAGATAAGGAAGAAAGAGATGTTTATTTGCTGTCCAAAAAGTTCTCTCACGTCACTTTTGGCCCAAGAGAAGATAGAGTCCAAGTCTCTCACGTTCTGGATTCAGATTCGGACTGCACAGACATACCTGACTCAAAACGCACACAAGTTTTTCATACGGACTCCGAATTGGGTGATTCTTTTTTTGTTGGAAACTAGATTTCGTGCACTTTCCAACCCAATTGGAATCACCTTCAAATTCGTCCAGAGAGTTGAGTTGTGGACGAAACAATCTGATGCTGCAGCAGAATCCGAGTCAAACTACAAGTCCAAAGGTGTTACATCACCTCCACTTGGGCCCATTGGCCTTGTACGACCTAGATTTAGTTTTAGGCTGCCTTGGGACGTCCTCCCACCTCCTTGGCCGCCACCCCTTGCTCCTATATAAGTAGATCCATCTAGTAGCTTTTCCTTGGGATTTGTTTAGTTAAAAGTTAGCCATTGCAACTTCGTGTACTTCGTTTGTGTCCAACGACCAGACCAAGACCGCTTCCGGATCCCCACCATTATCAATACTTCATATATATTTGCAATATTCAGATTGCTTTATCATATTCTTGCTCGTTCTTCGATTGCTTGCAGGAATAGACCTTCGTGGTCAGGCTGACCGTGCTTCCAGCATCGTCAGTAACCTCAGGAGATTGGTTTAGCGATTACTTGATGAGGACATCAATACAATTGTTACACCCACAGCCCCTGCTGCTATACATACTGGACCAATTACTAGAGCTCGTGCACGCCAACTAAATTACCAGGTACTTTCGTTTCTTGGTAATGATTCTAATGTTCATGAGAATATGATGCTGCCTAAATTGGATACATTTGTTTTGCTTACAAATGAAGGGCCTAGCTTGGAGAAGGATGAACATTGGAGCAAGAACAAGCATGGAGATGATGGCATGCGCAAGGGGAACAAGAATGGAGTTACAAGTGATGATTTCAGGACTTTGAAGCCACCATAATGGGTGCATGAAGCCTTGGACGAAATATACAAGATGCCACTTCATAAATTTCGTCCCGAGGCTATTTTAGGTGCTGCGTCACCTTATTATTGGGCCAGGTCCATGTAATTTCGAAATACTTAAGTATAGGCTATTTTTAGAGTCCGTATGTGTGGGGAAACAAGAGATAGGGTTGATTTCGGACTCCTCCCCCAAGGGCCACGAAATTCCCCCCTCTTCCTCCATATATACAGCCCTTAGGGCATCGTTTAGACTTTGGGTTTTGTTTAGATTAAAAGTTCGCCATAGCTGCAACTTCGCGTACTTCGTTTGTGTTCAACGACCAGACAAAGGCGTCACAGAACCCCACCTTGATCAATAAAGCTTTCATCTTATATTCGCAATATCCAGATTGCAATCTTAGTTTCTTGCTTGTTCTTCGTTTGCTCGCAGGAAACAGACCCTCGTGGTCAGGTTGATCGTGCTCCGGCATGGTCAATAACCTCTCGGAGTTGGTTTAGCGATTGCTAAGGCGCGACGTCCTCGCACGTTCGTAGTCGGATCGTCAAAGTCGACTTCCACCAAAGCGATATCCATCATCTCATCGAAAGATCGGGACCCTCGCCTCTATCACCATGTCATAAAAGCGATGATGCTATTAATGTTGTTGATTTGTTCTTTCGTGAAATTATTCGTTGCATGGTGTGCCAAATACTATTGTTTCAGATCGTGATACTAAATTTCTTAGCCACTTTTGGAGATGTTTATGGGCTAAGTTGGGGACTAAACTGCTTTTTAGTACTACTTGTCACCCCCAAACTGATGGACAAACTGAAGTAGTCAATAGAACATTGTCTACTATGCTTAGGGCTGTTTTGAAGAATAATAAGAAAATGTGGGAGGAATGCTTGCCTCATATTGAATTTGCTTATAATCGTTCATTGCATTCTACTACTAAGATGTGCCTTTTGAAGTTGTGTATGGTTTCCTACCTCGTGCACCTATTGATTTGTTGCCTCTTCCATCTTCGGAGAAGGTTAATTTTGATGCTAAACAACGTGCTGAATTGATTTTAAAAATGCATGAGTTAACTAAGGAAAACATTGAGCGTATGAATGCTAAATATAAACTTGCTGGAGATAAGGGTAGAAAACATGTTGTGTTTGCACCTGGAGATCTTGTTTGGTTACATTTGCGTAAGGATAGATTTCCTGATTTGCGCAAATCAAAGCTAATGCCACGTGCTGATGGTACCTTTAAGGTGTTAGAGAAAATAAATGATAATGCATATAAACTTGAGCTGCCTGCAGATTTTGGGGTTCGTCCCACTTTTAACATTGCAGATTTGAAGCCTTATTTCGGTGAGGAAGATGAACTTCCGTCGAGGACGACTTCATTTCAAGAAGGGGAGGATGATGAGGACATCAATACAATTGTTACACCCACAGCCCCTGCTGCTATACATACTGGACCAATTACTAGAGCTCGTGCACGCCAACTAAATTACTAGGTACTTTCGTTTCTTGGTAATGATTCTAATGTTCATGAGAATATGATGCTGCCTAAATTGGATACATTTGTTTTGCTTACAAATGAAGGGCCTAGCTTGGAGAAGGATGAACATTGGAGCAAGAACAAGCATGGAGATGATGGCATGCGCAAGGGGAACAAGAACGGAGTTACAAGTGATGATTTCAGGACTTTGAAGCCACCATAATGGGTGCATGAAGCCTTGGACGAAATATACAAGATGCCACTTCATAAATTTCGTCCCGAGGCTATTTTAGGTGCTGCATCACCTTATTATTGGGCCAGGCCCATGTAATTTCGAAATACATAAGTATAGGTTATTTTTAGAGTCCGTATGTGTGGGGAAACAAGAGATAGGGTTGATTTCGGACCCCTCCACCAAGGGCCACGAAATTCCCCCCCTCTTCCTCCATATATACAGCCCTTAGGGCATCGTTTAGACTTTGGGGTTTTGTTTAGATTAAAAGTTCGCCATAGCTGCAACTTCGCGTACTTCGTTTGTGTTCAACGACCAGACAAAGGCGTCACAGAACCCCACCTTGATCAATAAAGCTTTCATCTTATATTCGCAATATCCAGATTGCAATCTCAGTTTCTTGCTTGTTCTTCGTTTGCTCGCAGGAAACAGACCCTCGTGGTCAGGTTGATCGTGCTCCGGCGTGGTCAATAACCTCTCGGAGTTGGTTTAGCGATTGCTAAGGCGCGACGTCCTCGCACGTTCGTAGTCGGATCGTCAAAGTCGACTTCCACCAAAGCGAAATCCATCATCTCATCGAAAGACGGGACACCTCCGCCTCTATCAAGTGGTATCAGATTTCCAGGTTGCTCGGTGAGATTTTACAGTTTTTCGTAGTTTAGATCGAGTCTGTTCTTCATACCTATAGTCCACGAAAAAGCCACAAAAAAAAATTAGGGTTAGTTCATCATATCCGAACCACACCATGGTAGAAGCAATCACTATACTCTTGTTCATAAGGATAAAAATATTACTTTGCTTCCTATGACTCCTGATTCCATTTTGAAAGATAATATTAATAGAGCTAATAAAGCACAACAGGAGAAGAATAAGAGTGAAAATCAGATTGTGGCAAAAGAATTTGAGCAACAAATGAAGCTTAATAATAAACCATCTAGTGTTGCTTCTGAAATTAAATTGAAAAGTGCATGTTTATTTGCCACCAAATCTGATATTGATGAGCTAGATTTCAGCAAATCTGTTTGCTATGCTTTTGTGTGCAAAGAGGCATTATTTTCATTCGAGGACGTGCCTTCCTCTTTGCCTCCTGCTGTCACTAACATTTTGCAGGAGTTCGCTGACGTTTTTCCACAAGACGTGCCACCGGGATTACCGCCTATTCGAGGGATTGAGCATCAGATTGATTTAATTCCCGGTGCTTCACTGCCAAACCGTGCACCATACCGTACCAATCCAGAGGAGACGAAGGAGATTATGCGTCAAGTACAAGAGCTTCTCGACAAAGGTTATATACGCGAATCCCTTAGTCCTTGTGTTGTTCCTATTATTCTAGTGCCGAAAAAGGATGGTACATCACGTATGTGTGTTGATTGTAGAGGCATTAATAATATTACTATTCGTTATCGTCATCCTATTCCTAGGCTCGATGATATGCTTGATGAATTGAGTGGCTCTACAATATTCTCCAAAGTTGATTTGCGTAGTGGATACCATCAAATTCGTATGAAATTGGGAGATGAATGGAAAACAGCATTTAAAACTAAGTTTGGATTATATGAGTGGTTAGTCATGCCTTTTGGGTTAACTAATGCACCTAGTACTTTCATGAGATTAATGAACGAAGTTTTACGTGCTTTCATTGGACGATTTGTGATAGTTTACTTTGATGACATATTGATTTATAGCAGATCTTTGGAAGAACATTTGGAACATTTACGTGCTGTTTTTATTGCTCTACGTGATGCACATTTGTTTGGTAACCTTGGGAAGTGCACCTTTTGCACCGACCGAGTATCTTTTCTTGGCTATGTTGTTACTCCACAGGGAATTGAAGTTGATAAAGCCAAGATTAAAGCTATTGAGAGTTGGCCGCAGCCCAAAACGGTCACACAAGTGAGGAGTTTTCTTGGCCTCGCTGGATTCTATAGGCGTTTTGTGAGAGATTTCAACACCATTGCTGCACCTCTCAATGAGCTTACAAAGAAAGATGTGCCTTTTCTTTGGGGTACCGCACAGGAAGAAGCCTTCTCGGTATTGAAAGATAAGTTGACACATGCTCCTTTACTCCAACTTTCTGATTTTAATATGACTTTTGAGCTTGAATGTGATGCTAGTGGAATTGGATTAGGAGCTGTGTTATTACAAGATGGCAAACCTGTTGCATACTTTTCTGAAAAATTGAGTGGGCCTAGTCTGAATTATTCTACTTATGATAAAGAATTATATGCTCTTGTTCGGACTTCAGAAACATGGCAACATTATTTATGGCCCAAAGAATTTGTTATACATTCTGATCATGAATCTTTGAAACATATTAAAAGTCAAGCTAAACTGAATCGTAGACATGCTAAATGGGTTGAATTCATTGAGACTTTTCCTTATGTCATTAAACACAAGAAGGGAAAAGAAAATGTTATTGCTGATGCATTGTCTCGCCGCTATACTATGCTTTCACAATTTGACTTCAAAATATTTGGTTTGGAGACCATCAAAGATCAATATGTGCATGATGCTGATTTTAAAGATGTAATGCAGAATTGTAAAGAAGGAAGAATGTGGAACAAGTTCGTCGTTAACGATGGATTTGTGTTTCGTGCTAACAAGCTATGCATTCCAGCTAGCTCCGTTCTTCTTTTGTTGTTGCAGGAGGCGCATGGAGGAGGATTAATGGGACACTTTGGCGTGAAGAAGACGGAGGACGTAGTTGCTACACATTTCTTTTGGCCAAAGATGAGACGGGATGTTGAGCGTTTTATTGCTCGCTGCACTACATGTCAAAAAGCTAAGTCACGACTCAATCCTCATGGTTTATATATGCCTTTGCCTGTACCTAGTGTTCCTTGGGAGGATATATCTATGGACTTTGTTTTATGTTTACCTCGAACAAAGAAGGGGAGGGATAGCATATTTGTTGTCCTGTTCTCGAAAATGGCACACTTTATACCATGTCATAAAAGCGATGATGCTGTTAATGTTGCTGATTTGTTCTTTCGTGAAATTATTCGCTTGCATGGTGTGCCAAATACTATTGTTTCAGATCGTGATACTAAATTTCTTAGCCACTTTTGGAGATGTTTATGGGCTAAGTTGGGGACTAAACTGCTTTTTAGTACTACTTGTCACCCCCAAACTGATGGACAAACTGAAGTAGTCAATAGAACGTTGTCTACTATGCTTAGGGCTGTTTTGAAGAATAATAAGAAAATGTGGGAGGAATGCTTGCCTCATATTGAATTTGCTTATAATCGTTCATTGCATTCTACTACTAAGATGTGCCCTTTTGAAGTTGTGTATGGTTTCCTACCTTGTGCACCTATTGATTTGTTGCCTCTTCCATCTTCGGAGAAGGTTAATTTTGATGCTAAACAACGTGCTGA
>NW_021168927.1:0-542 GCF_002162155.2 Triticum dicoccoides
CTCCAAAAAACTTGTCCATCCACACGTAAGTTAGAAACATCAGTGATCTATAACAATGTTTGTCGTAACAATGTTTATGTTTTAAGGTTGCAAATTCAATTTAAACATAAATGAGTTCGTTAATTTTTTGGATGGAAAGAATAGGTAGCAGTTATATCAGAAGTAAAATAATTCAAAATAGCCTATTTATTTATATGTCTCTCTCTCTCTCTCTCTCTCTCTCTCTCTCTCTCTCTATATATATATATATATATATATATATATATATATATATATATATATATATATATATATATATATATATATATATATATGTCTTTCATGATAAGATGTTCTTCAACTCACATCAGCCAAATGGTGTGGGAGAGACGGTAAATTTGTCTTTGCCCCGAAAATCTTAGAGCATCGTGATACCTTGGGCTGTAAATGGGCCGACCTGAACCCCTGCATGACACAAACCGCGAGTTGGATAGAAGCCTTGCTAACGGATCTTAAAAAAGAAAGGGAAGCCCGCCTAACGAGCGCATCTATGTCTCTCTTAA
>NW_021168928.1:0-1280 GCF_002162155.2 Triticum dicoccoides
CTCCCTCTCTCTCTCTCTCTCTCTCTCTCTCTCTCTCAAATTTGCTTCGCATCAAAGCACATATTTGCTTGACGTCTTTCTTTTTCTAAAACATTATAAAGTTGTTGGACTTTGTTGGTGTTTCTGAAATGATATAAGACCCTACTTAATTTTTTATAGAAAATGTTGAGTGTGTATTCACAAAATTTCAATGCATCTAAAAAGATGTTAAATGTATTTTAAAAATACTCACCGTATATAAAAATGTTCATCGTATGTTAAAAACATTTCACCATCTATTTTTAAAATGTTCATACAATATTAAAAAGAGTTCATAAAACATGAGTCGCACAAACTGTTTACAGAAAAGGAATGACATCACCTTGAATACGGGTCTAAGAAAGCATCTGAGATAACATCTAATTAAGGCCGCCATGGTACGTAGTAAGAAGCGAGCTACTAGCCATACATCCGAACAAGACAGACACACAAGGCATGGATGGCAGCAATGAGGACGGCAAGAAGGCAAGCACAGCTGATGTGCAGCCATGCCTGGTCAATTAACAAAACAGGGGCAGAGGTTAAGATGGCGGCAAGGCTATCTCCCTCTCCCTCTCCCTCCCCCTCTCCCTCTCCCTCTCTCCCTCTCCCTCCCTCTCTCTCTCTCTGAAATTTGCTTCGCATCCAAGCACATATTTGCTTGACGTCTTTCTTTTTCTAAAACATTATAAAGTTGTTGGACTTTGTTGGTGTTTCTAAAACGATATAAGACCCTACTTAATTATTTATAGAAAATGTTGTGTGTGTATTCAAAATTTTTTAATGCATCTAAAAAGATGCTAAATGTATTTTAAAAATATTCACCGTATATAAAAATATTCATCATATGTTTAAAAACATTTCACCATCTATTTTTAAAATGTTCATCATATATTAAAAACAGTTCATAATACATGAGTCGCACAGACTGTTTACAGAAAAGGAATGACTTGACCTTGAATACGGGTCTAAGAAAGCATCTGAGATAACATCTAATTAAGGCCGCCATGGTACATAGCAAGAAGCGAGCTAGTAGCCATACATCTGAACAAGACAGACACACAAGGCATGGATGGCAGCAATGAGGACGGCAAGAAGGCAAGCACAGCTGATGTGCAGCCATGCCTGGTCAATTAACAAAACAGGGGCAGAGGTTATGATGGCGGCAAGGCCATCTCCCTCTCCCTCTCCCTCCCCCTCTCCCTCTCCCTCTCCCTCTCTCCGTCTCCCTCCCCCTCTCCCTCCCCCTCTCCCTCTCCCTC
>NW_021168929.1:0-1169 GCF_002162155.2 Triticum dicoccoides
GTGCATCAGTGAGCAAATGGAGAGGCTGGGCAGCACCTGCTAGACATGGGGAGCACTAAGAGCAGCTCAGTGAGGCCAGGGGAGCACAGAGGCTATGCGTGCAGCAGCAATGGCGGACGGTGGCTTCGGTGCTCGTGGGGAACGGCGCTACGGCACGGAGGGGAGCATGCTGAGTTAGGGGAGAGGGTCAGTGACTCACGGCGATGACGAGGGGACGCTCGGCGAGGTCGGGGACGGTCCGGAGCCGGCGAATTTGACGAAGATGGCCGGCGGGTCCGAGGTAGAAGACGACGGCGATGGCGGCGATGCAGGGCTTCCGGAGGGCTGTGGATCGGTGGGGAGGAAGAGGGGGTCGAGGCGGAGCTCCTGGGTGCATCGGCGAGGCTAGGGGTGGCCGGTGGCCATGGGTACGGCGACGATGACGGCGAGCTCCGCTCGGTCGCGGGAGGGGAAACGGAGGAGCGAGGGGGAGGGAGGTCCAGAGAGCGAGGGAGAAGTGAGAGGGGGTCGGGGACGTCTCCGTGGCGTCGCGAGGAAGTCGGGGAGGCTGCCACGGTGAAGCAGGAGGTGGCCGGCGTCGGCGCGCGTGCGTCCAGCACGCAGCTGCCTCGGGGCGAGGGGGAGGAAGATGACTGGCAGCTGGGCTGCACAGTAACGGGCCGCGCAGAAGCTGGGCCGGCTACAGGTAAGTGGGCCAGGTATGGGTCTTTCTCTCTCTCTCCTTTTCTAATTATCTCAGTTTTCTATTATTCTGTAAATTTAGGGCTTTATTAAAAATACTCAGACACTTTCAAAAATCATGAAACTAATCATGGCTACTGTTTAGAATATATCCAACAGTAAACATTTTAGTTTATGAATATTTGAGCATTTGAAATATTTAATAGCAATTAAATGCCCAAATGCAAATACCATATAATTTAATTCAAAAATCCAGGAATAGCCTATAAATATGTTCATCATTTTTGGAAGAGGTTTTCACCTTTAACAGAAATTATGAACATTTCCAAAGGGCATTCTGGGTTATTGAAAATATTTTTATTGAACCTAGTTAAATTTCATTTGGTGCTAGGGTTTCAACAATCCCCATTTCAAATTTCTTTGGAATTTAAACATGATGGCATGATGAACAAGCAAAGTCAAGCAAGGGCTGAACTGGGGCTGTGACA
>NW_021168930.1:0-1029 GCF_002162155.2 Triticum dicoccoides
AAAGGTTCCAAGTTGGCATGGTATCATCATTTCACCTACATAGCATGTGCGAGAAAGTAAAGAGGGTTACGACAAAAACTGGATGCACTTCGTGTACAAAACGGGTAATCTCTTTCTAAGTATCAGGGTTTCATACGGAAACTCGTCTGTTACAAAGGGATTTCATTTTTTTTGAACTTATTTGAACTCTATTGTTTTTCTGTGTTCAAACTGCAATTCAAAGCCACATCATCAATTTACAACCCTCTCTGACTTCATTTGTTATTTTTCATGCATTTACTGATTATTTTGACCTATAAGACCATGAAGTTCAAAAGCATTTGAAATGAACTCTGAAAAGGTTCCAAGTTGGCATGGTATCATCATTTCACCCACATAGCATGTGCGAGAAAGTAGAGAGGATTACGGCAAAAACTGGATGCACTTCATGTACAAAACGGACAATCTCTTTCTAAGTATCAGGGTTTCATACAGAAACTCGTCTGTTACAAAGGGATTTCATTTTTTTAACTTATTTGAACTCCATTGTTTTTCTGTGTTCAAAATGCAATTCAAAGCCACATCATCAATTTACAACCCTTTTTGACTTCATTTGTTATTTTTCATGCATTTACAGATTATTTTGACCTATAAGACCATGAAGTTGAAAAGCATTTGAAATGAACTCTGAAAAGGTTCCAAGTTGGCATGGTATCATCATTTCACCCACATATCATGTGCGAGAAAGTAGAGAGGGTTACGGCAAAAACTGGATGCACTTCGTGTAGAAAACAGACAAAATCTTTCGAAGTATCCGGGTTCCATACGGAAACTCGTCTGTTACAAAGGAATTTCATTTTTTTAGAACTTATTTGAACTCCATAGTTTATCAGTCTTCAAAATGCACCATTCAAAGCCACATCATCAATTTACAACCCATTCTGACTTCATTTGTTATTTTTCATGCATTTCCTGATTATTTTGACCTATAAGACCATGAAGTTGAAAAGCATTTGAAATGAACTCTGAAAAGGTTCCAAGTTGGCATGG
>NW_021168931.1:0-746 GCF_002162155.2 Triticum dicoccoides
AAAGGGGTGCAATGGTCACGGTTGGTGCCTCGAACCATGACCAATCCCCCCTTTAGTCCCGGTTGGTGCCACCAACCGGGACCAATGCCCTTGTGCTGCCCGCGCCCAAAAGTTTAGTCCCACATCGCTAGCTGAAGGGCGCCGACACTGGTTTATAAGCGCTGTTGTGCCTCTCCATTCGAGCTCCTCTCTAATGCAGGCTTTCGGGCCTAAACTTGCTATTGCCTGTGGGCCTATTGGGCCTCTGCGGGCCTGAATCCTGGCCCATGTAGGGTTTCTAGTCGTATTCAGGCCATGGATGCTCAGTAGGTGGCATTTTTTTTGGTTTTTTCTTTTTTATTTCTACATTTTTTTGGTTTTTTATTTTTTTTATTTCTACTTAAAACTAAATACTTACAGTTTTTTAGTGATTTCCTTTTTGCTTTTAGGTCACAAAAATTATGAACTTTCTGTTAGTGCCATTAGTTTTAAATTTTGAATAGTTTAAATTTGAATTTTTAAAAATTTGTGAGAATCACTAGTTTATGAATAACTTTACTATAAAAATAGAATTTTTTTCTATTTATTTTTTATTTATACTTACAACTAAATACTTATAGTTTTTTAGTGATTTCTTTTTGATTTTAAGTCACAAAAATTATAAACTTTCTGTTAGTGCCATTAGTTTTAAAATTTTGAATAGTTTAAATTGGAATTTTATAAAATTTGTGTGAATCACTAGTTTATGAATAACTTTACTATAAAAA
>NW_021168932.1:0-840 GCF_002162155.2 Triticum dicoccoides
TGATAGAGGCAAAGGTGTCCCGTCTTTCGATGAGATGATGGATATCGCTTTGGTGGAAATCGACTTTGACGATCCGACTACGAACGTGCGAGGACGTCGCGCCTTAGCAATCGCTAAACCAACTCCGAGAGGTTATTGACCACGCCGGAGCACGATCAACCTGACCACGAGGGTCTGTTTCCTGCGAGCAAACGAAGAACAAGCAAGAAACTGAGATTGCAATCTGGATATTGCGAATATAAGATGAAAGCTTTATTGATCAAGGTGGGGTTCTGTGACGCCTTTGTCTGGTCGTTGAACACAAACGAAGTACGCGAAGTTGCAGCTATGGCGAACTTTTAATCTAAACAAAACCCACTGTCTAAACGATGCCCTAAGGGCTGTATATATGGAGGAAGAGGGGGGGAATTTCGTGGCCCTTGGTGCAGGGGTCCGAAATCAACCCTATCTCTTGTTTCCCCACACATACGGACTCTAAAAATAGCCTATACTTATGTATTTCGAAATTACATGGGCCTGGCCCAATAATAAGGTGACGCAGCACCTAAAATAGCCTCGGGACGAAATTTATGAAGTGGCATCTTGTATATTTCGTCCAAGGCTTCATGCACCCATTATGGTGGCTTCAAAGTCCTGAAATCATCACTTGTAACTCCGTTCTTGTTTCCCTTGCGCATGCCATCATCTCCATGCTTGTTCTTGCTCCAATGTTCATCCTTCTCCAAGCTAGGCCCTTCATTTGTAAGCAAAACAAATGTATCCAATTTAGGCAGCATCATATTCTCATGAACATTAGAATCATTACCAAGAAACGAAAGTACCTGGTAATTTAGTTGGCGT
>NW_021168933.1:0-1273 GCF_002162155.2 Triticum dicoccoides
TTGTGTGATGAGGACATCAATACAATTGTTACACCCACAGCCCCTGCTGCTATACATACTGGACCAATTACTAGAGCTCGTGCACGCCAACTAAATTACCAGGTACTTTCGTTTCTTGGTAATGATTCTAATGTTCATGAGAATATGATGCTGCCTAAATTGGATACATTTGTTTTGCTTACAAATGAAGGGCCTAGCTTGGAGAAGGATGAACATTGGAGCAAGAACAAGCATGGAGATGATGGCATGCGCAAGGGGAAGAAGAACGGAGTTACAAGTGATGATTTCAGGACTTTGAAGCCACCATAATGGGTGCATGAAGCCTTGGACGAAATATACAAGATGCCACTTCACAAATTTCGTCCCGAGGCTAATTTAGGTGCTGCGTCACCTTATTATTGGGCCAGGCCCATGTAATTTCGAAATACATAAGTATAGGCTAATTTTAGAGTCCGTATGTGTGGGGAAACAAGAGATAGGGTTGATTTCGGACCCCTCCACCAAGGGCCACGAAATTCCCCCCCTCTTCCTCCATATATACAGCCCTTAGGGCATCGTTTAGACTTTGGGTTTTGTTTAGATTAAAAGTTCGCCATAGCTGCAACTTTGCGTACTTCGTTTGTGTTCAACGACCAGACAAAGGCGTCACAGAACCCCACCTTGATCAATAAAGCTTTCATCTTATATTCGCAATATCCAGATTGCAATCTCAGTTTCTTGCTTGTTCTTCGTTTGCTCTCAGGAAACAGACCCTCGTGGTCAGGTTGATCGTGCTCCGGCTTGGTCAGTAACCTCTCGGAGTTGGTTTAGCGATTGCCAAGGCGCGACGTCCTCGCACGTTCGTAGTCGGATCGTCAAAGTCGACTTCCACCAAAGCGAAATCCATCATCTCATCGAAAGACGGGACACCTCCGCCTGTATCAAGTGGTATCAGATTTCCAGGTTGCTCGGTGAGATTTGACAGTTTTTCGTAGTTTAGATCGAGTCTGTTCTTCATACCTACAGTCCACGAAAAAGCCACAAAAAAATTAGGGTTAGTTCATCATATCCGAACCAATCTGAGCCTTTGCATAATCTTTTTAGGGTTTTGCTTTGTTGAATTTGCGGTTGCATCGTCGTGTCTAGTTGCTGGTCTTAGAGTCTAGTCTTTTAGAGTTTCGAGTTCTGGTCATAAGTTGTCACGCCGCCGCCGCACCATCATCATCGCCCCTGCCATCTACCACCACCGCTTATCCGCCACCGCTCCGAATCCGTATCCATATACCACCACCAA
>NW_021168934.1:0-1068 GCF_002162155.2 Triticum dicoccoides
TATGTGTGGGGAAACAAGAGATAGGGTTGATTTCGGACCCCTCCACCAAGGGCCACGAAATTCCCCCCTCTTCCTCCATATATACAGCCCTTAGGGCATCGTTTAGACTTTGGGTTTTGTTTAGATTAAAAGTTCGCCATAGCTGCAACTTCGCGTACTTCGTTTGTGTTCAACGACCAGACAAAGGCGTCACAGAACCCCACCTTGATCAATAAAGCTTTCATCTTATATTCGCAATATCCAGATTGCAATCTTAGTTTCTTGCTTGTTCTTCGTTTGCTCGCAGGAAACAGACCCTCGTGGTCAGGTTGATCGTGCTCCGGCGTGGTCAATAACCTCTCGGAGTTGGTTTAGCGATTGCTAAGGCGCGACGTCCTCGCACGTTCGTAGTCGGATCGTCAAAGTCGACTTCCACCAAAGCGAAATCCACCATCTCATCGAAAGACGGGACACCTCCGCCTCTATCACGGCGTGGTCAATAACCTCTCGGAGTTGGTTTAGCGATTGTTAAGGCGCAACGTCGTGCACGTTTGTAGTCGGATCGTCAATGTCGTCTCCACCAAATCGATAGTTATCATCTCATCGAAAGATCGGGACACCCCGCCTCTATCAAGTGGTATCAGATTTCCAGGTTGCTCGGTGAGAATTTCCAGTTTTCCTAGATTAGATTTAATTTCTTACCTATTGTCCAAGAAAAAGCCACAAAAAAGAGTTAGATCTATTCATCCTTGGTCCAAGCCAGTCTGAGCCGTTGCAATTTTCTTTTCATTGATTGCATAGTTGAATTATCGATTGCATCGTCGTGTCGAGTTGCTGGTCTTAGTGTCTAGTTCGTTTAGAGTTTCGAGTTCTGTTCACATTAGTCACGCCACCGCTGCATCATTATCTCTTCCGCTGTCCACCACCCATCCATCAATTTCCACCACGTGCTACCCACCATTCATTGTCATAATAATAGTTGAGATCGTTCACATCTTCACTTGATCCAATCTGCATCTTATCTAGTTTGTTTTGGAAAGAGGGAGAAAAAAAGAGAGAAAAAAAACGAGAGAAAAAAAAGGAAAAAAA
>NW_021168935.1:0-2786 GCF_002162155.2 Triticum dicoccoides
TCCAAAATTACTTAATATGCTTAGCTAGCTTCAAAATGACCTATTTAACCTAGGATAGCTCTAAAATGACCTATACTTAGCATCTTTTCCTCCAAAAATACTTAATGTGCTTACCTAGCTCTAAAATGACATAATATGCTTAAGAAATGACATAGTTTAGCTCCTAAATGGCTTCACATGCTTAGCTAGCTCGAAAATGACATAATAACCTTACTTAGCTCTAAAATGACACATTTAACCTAGGATAGCTCTAAAATGACCTATACTTAGCATCTTTTCCTCCAAAATTACTTAATCTGCTTAACTAGCTCTAAAATGACATAATATGCTTAAGAAATGACATATTTTAGCTCCTAAATGACTTCACATGCTTAGCTAGCTCCAAAATGACATAATAACCGCTCTAAAATGACCTATGTAACCTAGGGTAGCTCCAAAATGACCTATACTTAGCATCGTTTCCTCCAAAATGACTCAATATGCTTAGCTAGCTCAAAAATTACATAATAAGCTTAATTAGCTCCAAAATGACCTATTTAACCTAGGATAGGTCTAAAATGACCTATACTTAGCATTTTTTCATCCAAAATGACTTAATATGCTTAGCTAGCTTCAAAATGACCTATTTAACCTAGGATAGCTCTAAAATGACCTATACTTAGTATGTTTTCCTCCAAAATGACTTAATATGCTTAACTAGCTCTAAAATGACATAATATGCTTAAGAAATGACATAGTTTAGCTCCTAAATGACTTCACATGCTTAGCTAGCTCCAAAATGACATAATAACCTTACTTAGCTCTAAAATGACCTATTTAACCTAGGATAGCTCTAAAATGACCTATACTTAGCATTGTTTCCTCCAAAATGACTCAATATGCTTAGCTAGCTCAAAAATTACATAATAAGCTTAATTAGCTCCAAAATGACCTATTTAACCTAGGATAGGTCTAAAATGACCTGTACTTAGCATTTTTTCCTCCAAAATGACTTAATATGCTTAGCTAGCTTCAAAATGACCTATTTAACCTAGGATAGCTCCAAAATGACATAATAATCTTACTTAGCTCTAAAATGACACATTTAACCTAGGATAGCTCTAAAATGACCTATACTTAGCATCTTTTCCTCCAAAATTACTTAATATGCTTAACTAGCTCTAAAATGACATAATATGCTTAAGAAATGACACAGTTTAGCTCCTAAATGACTTCAGATGCTTAGCTAGCTCCAACATGACATAATAACCTTACTTAGCTCTAAAATGACATATTTAACCTAGGATAGCTCTAAAATGACTTATACTTAGCATCTTTTCCTCCAAAATGACTTAATATGCTTAGCTAGCTCTAAAATGATATAATATGCTTAAGAAATGACATATTTTAGGTCCTAAATGACTTCATATGCTTAGCTAGCTTCAAAATGACCTATTTAACCTAGGCTAGCTCTAAAATGACCTATACTTAGCATTTTTTCCCTAAAAAATGACTCAATATGCTTAGCTAGCTCAAAATTTACATCATAAGCTTAATTAGCTCCAAAATGACCTATTTAACCTAGGATAGCTCTAAAATGACCTATACTTAGCATTTTTTACCTCCAAAATGACTTAATATGCTTAGCTAGCTTCAAAATGACCTATTTAACCTAGGATAGATCTAAAATGGCCTATACTTAGCATCTTTTCCTCCACAATGACTTAATATGCTTAACTAGCTCCAAAATGACATAATATGCTTAAGAAATGACATATTTTAGCTCCTAAATGACTTCATATGCTTAGCTAGCTCCAAAATGACATAATAAGCTTAATTAGCTCCAAAATGACCTACTTAACCTAGGATAGCTCTAAAATGACCTATACTTAGCATTTTTTTGCTCCAAAATGACTCAATATGCTTAGCTAGCTCAAAAATTACATAATAAGCTTAATTAGCTCGAAAATGACCTATTTAACCTAGGATAGCTATAAAATGACCTATACTTAGCATTTTTTCCTCCAAAATTACTTAATATGCTTAGCTAGCTTCAAAATGACCTATTTAACCTAGGATAGCTCTAAAATGACCTATACTTAGCATCTTTTCCTCCAAAAATACTTAATGTGCTTAACTAGCTCTAAAATGACGTAATATGCTTAAGAAATGACATAGTTTAGCTCCTAAATGGCTTCACATGCTTAGCTAGCTCGAAAATGACATAATAACCTTACTTAGCTCTAAAATGACACATTTAACCTAGGATAGCTCTAAAATGACCTATACTTAGCATCTTTTCCTCCAAAATTACTTAATCTGCTTAACTAGTTCTAAAATGACATAATATGCTTAAGAAATGACATATTTTAGCTCCTAAATGACTTCACATGCTTAGCTAGCTCCAAAATGACATAATAACCTTACTTAGCTCTAAAATGACCTATGTAACCTAGGATAGCTCTAAAATGACCTATACTTAGCATCGTTTCCTCCAAAATGACTCAATATGCTTAGCTAGCTCAAAAATTAAATAATAAGCTTAATTAGCTCCAAAATGACCTATTTAACCTAGGATAGGTCTAAAATGACCTATACTTAGCATTTGTTTTCATCCAAAATGACTTAATATTCTTAGCTAGCTTCAAAATGACCTATTTAACCTAGGATAGCTCTAAAATGACCTATACTTAGCATCTTTTCCTCCAAAATGACTTAATATGCTTAACTAGCTCTAAAATGACATAATATGCTTAAGAAATGACATAGTTTAGCTCCTAAATGACTTCACATGCTTAGCTAGCTCC
>NW_021168936.1:0-1762 GCF_002162155.2 Triticum dicoccoides
ATATGAAGTCATTTAGGACCTAAAATATGTCATTTCTTAAGCATATTATATCATTTTAGAGCTAGCTAAGCATATTAAGTCATTTTGGAGGAAAAGATGCTAAGTATAAGTCATTTTAGAGCTATCCTAGGTTAAATATGTCATTTTAGAGCTAAGTAAGGTTATTATGTCATGTTGGAGCTAGCTAAGCATCTGAAGTCATTTAGGAGCTAAACTGTGTCATTTCTTAAGCATATTATGTCATTTTAGAGCTAGTTAAGCATATTAAGTAATTTTGGAGGAAAAGATGCTAAGTATAGGTCATTTTAGAGCTATCCTAGGTTAAATGTGTCATTTTAGAGCTAAGTAAGATTATTATGTCATTTTGGAGCTATCCTAGGTTAAATAGGTCATTTTGAAGCTAGCTAAGCATATTAAGTCATTTTGGAGGAAAAAATGCTAAGTACAGGTCATTTTAGACCTATCCTAGGTTAAATAGGTCATTTTGGAGCTAATTAAGCTTATTATGTAATTTTTGAGCTAGCTAAGCATATTGAGTCATTTTGGAGGAAACAATGCTAAGTATAGGTCATTTTAGAGCTATCCTAGGTTAAATAGGTCATTTTAGAGCTAAGTAAGGTTATTATGTCATTTTGGAGCTAGCTAAGCATGTGAAGTCATTTAGGAGCTAAACTATGTCATTTCTTAAGCATATTATGTCATTTTAGAGCTAGTTAAGCATATTAAGTCATTTTGGAGGAAAACATGCTAAGTATAGGTCAATTTAGAGCTATCCTAGGTTAAATAGGTCATTTTGAAGCTAGCTAAGCATATTAAGTCATTTTGGATGAAAAAAATGCTAAGTATAGGTCATTTTAGACCTATCCTAGGTTAAATAGGTCATTTTGGAGCTAATTAAGCTTATTATGTAATTTTTGAGCTAGCTAAGTATATTGAGTCATTTTGGAGGAAACGATGCTAAGTATAGGTCATTTTGGAGCTACCCTAGGTTACATAGGTCATTTTAGAGCTAAGTAAGGTTATTATGTCATTTTGGAGCTAGCTAAGCATGTGAAGTCATTTAGGAGCTAAAATATGTCATTTCTTAAGCATATTATGTCATTTTTGAGCTAGTTAAGCAGATTAAGTAATTTTGGAGGAAAAGATGCTAAGTATAGGTCATTTTAGAGCTATCCTAGGTTAAATGTGTCATTTTAGAGCTAAGTAAGGTTATTATGTCATTTTCGAGCTAGCTAAGCATGTGAAGCCATTTAGGAGCTAAACTATGTCATTTCTTAAGCATATTATGTCATTTTAGAGCTAGGTAAGCACATTAAGTATTTTTGGAGGAAAAGATGCTAAGTATAGGTCATTTTAGAGCTATCCTAGGTTAAATAGGTCATTTTGAAGCTAGCTAAGCATATTAAGTAATTTTGGAAGAAAAAATGCTAAGTATAGGTGATTTTATAGCTATCCTAGGTTAAATAGGTCATTTTCGAGCTAATTAAGCTTATTATGTAATTTTTGAGCTAGCTAAGCATATTGAGTTAT
Organism: Triticum dicoccoides; assembly: GCF_002162155.2. Lineage (NCBI taxonomy): Eukaryota > Viridiplantae > Streptophyta > Magnoliopsida > Poales > Poaceae > Triticum > Triticum dicoccoides. The sequence goes on from NW_021168936.1 coordinate 1,531, forward strand.
TTTGGAGCAAAAAAATGCTAAGTATAGGTCATTTTAGAGCTATCCTAGGTTAAGTAGGTCATTTTGGAGCTAATTAAGCTTATTATGTCATTTTGGAGCTAACTAAGCATATGAAGTCATTTAGGACCTAAAATATGTCATTTCTTAAGCATATTATATCATTTTAGAGCTAGCTAAGCATATTAAGTCATTTTGGAGGAAAAGATGCTAAGTATAGGTCATTTTAGAGCTA
>NW_021168937.1:0-1369 GCF_002162155.2 Triticum dicoccoides
GCATAACGTAATCTCGGTAAGACCGATTACACAAACTCGGTGAGACCGATTTTGGTAATTAGCTAACCAGAGAGTTGGTCAGGCAAACTCGGTGGGACCGAATCATCAAACTCGGTGGGACCGATTTTGATAATAAGTTAACCAGAGAGTTTGCATTGTAATCTCGGTAGTACCGATTGCTCAAACTCGGTGAGACCGATTTTGATAATGGACATACACAGAGAGATTACAATCCCATCTCGGTGAGACCGAGATCCCTATCGGTGAGACCGATTTGCCTAGGGTTTGTGGCAGTGGCTAAGACATCCAAACTCGGTGCTGCCGGATAGGAAGAATCGGTGGGGCCGAGTTTGACTTTAGGTTTAGGACATATGTGTGGAAGTGAGAAAGTAGTTGAGGGTATTTGGAGCATATCACTAAGCACTTGAAGCAAGAGGCTCATTAAGCAACACCTCATCCCTCCTTGATAGTATTGGCTTTTCCTATAGACTCAATGTGATCTTGGATCACTAAAATGTAAAATGAAGAGTCTTGAGCTTGAAGCTTGAGCCAATCCTTTGTCCTTAGCATCTTTAAGGAGTTCCCACATCCTTTAGTCCATGCCACTCCATTGTTGAACTTATCTGAAACATACTAGATAAAAGTGTTAGTCCAACAAGAGATATGTTGACATTAATTACCAAAACCACCTAGGGAGCACTTGTGCTTTCAATCTCCATCTTTTTGGTAATCGATGACAACATACATCAAAAGCTTTAGATAAAGATATAAAGAGTAGAAAGTAAAGCTTTGGAAAGACATGTAACAAGCATAGGCTCCCCCTACATGTATGCAATCATGTGAATATGGAATATAGAATCATGTGATAGCATAACCATGATAGAGCAGGCGATGTGTTACATGTATCTTGGCCATATGCATCAGAGCAAAGAATATTAAAGAAAATACCTTCATGCCCATGAGTCCTTGCAAACAGTATGTACATCAGCAAGAATTCCTCATTCCCATGATTGTGATGCATATACTTACCTTGTAGTCTTGAGTTGGCTTAGGATGGAATGAACCTGTGAAAATAAGGTTAGACAACACAGATGCACCTACTAGCCAGAGCAAACAAAAGAAACCACAAGAATACCAAGACTGGGATGACATGTAGAGAGCGAGTACTAAGTACTGCATTGGATTAGACATGTCCCCAAGAGTAAAGATATGCAATGAATTTGAATGATTTCTTTCCCTTAGATGTCTTGCTCCCCCTGAATCTAGCATGGGATACTGGGAGAAGATAGGGAATAGAAAATCAGAGCTGAAAGATATAAATGAACAAAGCTAATGCAAACTAATGCAAATAAGCACATATGATCATGTC
>NW_021168938.1:0-1525 GCF_002162155.2 Triticum dicoccoides
CGCCTGCTTCAGCAGCTGCTCCTCTCATCCCCGGCGGCACCACAAAGAGAAACAAAATGAAAAAGAGGAATCAGGGGAAGAAGCAGAGCAACGAAGAGGAGAAGAGGCAGCAATGGTGAAATAATGAAACGGGAGATGTGGAGATGCAGCCCGCATAGGAGCATGGTGGCTAGTTTTACCTTATACTCTTATCCCTTGGTCAGGCAGCGCTCGATCCAGAAGCACGGCACGCAGCGGCAACGGAGTTCTTCACCAATCCTCGCGCAGGCCGACGCCGGTGGAGTCCCTCTCCAATTCGAAGCCACGCCTCCCTCTCTCTCCTGCAGATCGAATCCAGCACCGCCGCCGTCGCCAGCCAGCTCATGGAGTCCAGCCACCGCCGCACCAGATGTTTGCTGCTGCTCCCCTCCTTTCCCCTCCTCCTTTGCCGTCGCCCCAGATGCCGAGTCCCGATCGAGGCCGCACTCCTCGGCTCGAGGTCCTCAGGCTGAGGCCGGATCGAGGCCATGCTCGTCGAGGCCGGCCAGGCAGGGGAGCCCGTCCCGCGTGAACCCAGAGCTGGCGGTGGAGACGGGTTCGCCCGCGAAGCGCTTGGTCACGGCAGCCTGCGCCCGAGCGATGGGAAAGCGAGGAGGAGGAAGAGGCGACGCGGTGGAGGAGTAGCAGTCGGCGGCGGGGCTCCTAGGGCGCAGGAGGAGGAGGTGGAGGAGGGAGTGGCGGCGGAAGAGGGAGGGAGGGGCGAGGGGCGCGGGGCTGTGGATTGGGGCTAGGGTTCGATGCCGTTTTCTACCTCGGCGGTGCGGTGTTTTTTTACTTCGCGTGGTGCGCTGCACCCCACGCGCGGCGCGGTGCGGTGCTCTTTTTTCCCTCGCGTGTTACCGTGCGCTCGAGGCCTTCGTTGTGACTACCATTCTAGGAGGCTTTATATTATGTCCAACATAGTACAACCTCCTTTAATATTTTTATAGGATTCGATATGGAAGAGGAATTCGGACAAATTATATGTGTATAAGCATCTACAGAAACTTATCTACAGATTCTTATAGCAACAAAAGCATTTGTGCATAGAAATAAGTGCCTTTCATTGAGCTTTTCAATTCAGCACACATGAGCAATTAACTTTCAAAATCCTAGAATAATAGAGGCATAGGTAAGAAACACCAACCTGCAATAGATGTTGCATAGAGAACTTTTCAGTTCAGCACACATGAGTATTTAACTTGCAAAATCCTAGAATAATACATGCATAGGTAGCTGCAGTGAGAAGGAGAGGAAGCACCAACCTGCAATGATGTTGGATAGAGAAAATAAACAAGAACAACTCAGCAGGAGCATATCCGCAAGCCAATGGGGATAACTAAAAGTAGCAATGTGTGAAACATAACAGAGAAAGTCCAATCACTAAGTTTCATAAGAACACCGACGACAAAGGAATATTGTGAGAGATTGATCTTGGCTTACCTTCTGCCAAGGATGACGTCGACGGCACCGTCGACGACCGCTTCGCCAGCAGTGCACCAACGCC
>NW_021168939.1:0-1478 GCF_002162155.2 Triticum dicoccoides
AGGCTGTAGCACTGGGCTAACAGGACTCCGGTGAACCGGGCTGTAGCGGGCTAGCAGGACTCCGGTATTCATCGCGTGACATTTCCCCGAAGGGACAGACACGGGATCGAAGAAGGACACATGCCGGCCAACCTAAGTGTTCCGGAGCAGTAGCAAGCTACCAGGGCTCAGTGGAAGCACTAGGAGACATTTCCCGGAAAGAGAGTCTACTAAGGATAAACAACTAGATAGTCAGATCCCACACATAGCAATACACATTACACGTACGCATAACATGCAAGTATGTGCTGTACAACATGGCATCACAGCATAACTCAACAACTCAAAAAGATAAAGGCTCAGAAGAGCCATCATAGCATTTATTGCAAACAGGGGTCACAAAACCCATCATACAGAGCATACAAGCAACAAGCGGAAGCATTACATGTCTGGGTACAGACATCTACAAATGAAAAAGGCTGAAGAGCCTGACTATCTACAACATCCGATCAAGATCGTAGCTGAGGTACTAGCTACTAGTCGAAGTCCATGAGAACCCTAGTAAGACCGAAGTCTCCGCTGCAAAAACATAAATAAAGCAACATGAGTACAAAGGTACTCAGCAAGACTTACATCAGATCCTATCATACATGCATCTGTATCAAGAGGTAATGTGGGGTTTAGTGGCAGCAAGCCAGCTTTGACTCTGTGGCTATCCTGTTCTACGACTACCAGAAACTCTTGAGGTGAGACAACGTACACGAGTCCACTAATCACCACACAATACACTACTATGGATTCATCCCCGTCTCCCTACGAGAAGGCCATCCATAGCACTCACACATGTCTTGAGCATTTTAGGGTATCCACTTCAAGTTGTCTATGTACCATGTAAGCATCCAAGAAGTCCATAACCGCGGACCCGGCTATTCGAATAGATCATGTTAACCCTGCAGGGGTGTACTTCTTCACACACGCTCTCGCCACTTACCGCCATGTACACGTCATGTATCTCGGCAACCTTCAAGTGGAAGCCTGGCGAGGGTGTCGGCCACGACCTGACTAACCACACAAGACTCTAGTCCAGGTTTATCGCCTATTCGGGTTCCATCCGCAAGGAGATCCGGCCGGGGTGTCGCTTACGGCCCCAAACGATGTGTACAGGGTTCCCGAGCCCACCATCCGGGTGCCACTCGGTACACCAGGCCACGTGTGCCTAGTCTGTCCCAAGCCCACCCTGCCGGGTGCCACTTGGTAGAAAAATAGCACTACCTACAAACACCAGAAACTAGTTGCGACTCCTGGACAGAGATCAAGTTGGCTAATAAGTCGAGAGGGGCACTTAAGCATTCCAATGTGTGGTAGTATCGAGTCATTGGACAACATACATAGAACTCAGTGCTTAAGGACGGTTCCAGTGAGACAACCCACCATGTACTCCTACATGGCCTCTCACCGCTACCTTTACCAAATCGTGTTCACACACTTCACTCTCAGCA
>NW_021168940.1:0-6654 GCF_002162155.2 Triticum dicoccoides
GGTGGAGTAGTCAGCATCTTTTTCAACTGGAGAAAAGCTTCGTCTGCCTTGTGGTTCCACTCGAAAAAAGTGGTCTTCTTCATGAGTTGGTATAAGGGGAGAGCTTTCTCGCCCAGCCGACTGATGAATCGGCTAATGGACGCCAAGCAGCCGGTGAACTTTTGCACGCCCAACAGTCAGCTGGGTACCTCCATCCTCTCGATGGCCTTGATCTTTACAGGGTTACACTCTATGCCGCGTTCAGAGACCAGGAAGCCAAGGAGTTGGCCGGCTGGTACTCCGAAGACGCACTTCTCGTGGTTGAGCTTGATCTGGAATCGGCGCAGGTTCTCAAAGGTCTCCTTGAGGTCTTCCAGCAGTGTTCCACGCTTTTCCGTCTTCACCACCACATCGTCCACGTAGACGTGGGCGTTTCTCCTGAGTTGCTTGAGGAGGCACTTTTGCATGCAACGCTGAAAGGTGGCGCCGACATTCCTCAAGCCGAACGTCATGGTGAGGTAGCAGAAGGCTCCAAACGGCGTGATGAAGGCGGTCTTCAGTCTGTCAGCGGGGTTCAGCTTGATCTGGTGATATCCTGAATATGCATCCAAAAAACTCAACAGCTCGCATCCGGCGGTGGAGTCTATCACCTGATCAATTCTTGGTAGAGCAAACGGGTCCTTGGGGCAGGCCTTGTTGAGGCTCATGTAGTCAATACACATTCGCCACTGCTTGTTCTTCTTCAGTACCAGGACCGGATTTGCTAGCCACTCTAGAAAGAATAGTTCCATAATGAAGCCGGCTGCTAGGAGTCGGGCTATCTCTTCCCCAACAACTCTTCTCTTCTCTTCTGATAGGCGGCGCAGGGGCTGCCTGACCGGCTTTGCATCAGATCAGACATGTAATTTGTGCTCGGCGAATTCCGTCGGTACACCTGGCAAGTCTTTGGGGGACCATGCGAAGATGTCCCGATTCTCACGGAGGAAATCGACGAGCTCGCCTTCCTATTTGTTGTCGAGGTTTGCGCCTACGACAACGTACCTCTCTGGGTGCTCGGGATCCAAGGGTATCTTCTTTGTCTCCTTGGCCGGCTTGAACGAACCCTCAGCCTCTGACTCCTTCGGGTTAGGCGACACCTCTGGCTGCTTGCCGGCCATCGCCACAACCTGTTCAAGGAGCCGCTTCTCGGCTGCGATCACCAGGGATTCGGCTAGCCGACTGCTCTCAGCCGCACAGGCAGACGACTTCCGGTAGTCGCCGACTACGTTCAGAATTCCCCTGGAACTGGGCATCTTAATTTTGAGGTAGGCGTAGTGGGGGACTGCCATGAACTTGGCCAGGGCGGGTCGGCCAAGTAGTGCATGGTATGGGCTCTCGAGGTCCACCACCTCAAACCAAACTAACTCTCGGCAGAAGTGATCTTTGTCTCCAAAGAGGACGTCCATCAGGATCTTGTCAATTGGTGAGCAAGAAAGCCCAGGAACGATGCGGTGGAACCCAGTCCGGCTATTCTGAAGCTGTCTTTGCTTGATTCCTAACTTCTCCATGATGTCCTTGTACATGATGTTGATGCTGCTGCCTCCGTTTATCAGAACTCGCGAGAAACGAGCAGCTCGTCTATCCGTGGCAAAGGTGGCATCTAAGACCAAAGCTTAAGAGCCTGGACTCGGCATCACCTCTGGGTGATCAGCTCTGCTCCAGCTGATAGGCTTCTCGGGCTAGTGCATGAACTCTGGTGTCTCTGATGCTACTGCATTCACCTCTTGTCGCTGCAGTCGCTTGCTGCGTCGATCATCAACCATACTGGTAAACACCACGTAGCTCCATGCTCTTCGGGGTATTCGTCTTGTATTGCATCGACTGGCCTGACAGCCAGCTGCTGGGGCGGAGGCAGAGGCGGCTGCCCAGCAGGCGGGGGAGGTAGGAGGCCATCTCCCTTGGCGATCCTCGTGAGCCAGTGGCACTTCCGGGTGGTGTGATTTGATGGCTTTGCGCCACTATGGAATTTGCAAGGACCATCCAGGGTCTGCTTGTATGAGTAGGCCGGCAACCAGTTGGGCTTGCCACCTTTCTGTCGCTTGGGCGGAGGCTGCCCATCCGGCTGCTGGGCTTCAACGGTCGCGACCTGCCGGCTGCTGGAAGCCAGCTGCGGGGCCTTACGCTTGTGGTCGCTCTGCTGTTGCCGCCGACTGGCGTCTCCCGCCGGTGTTCTTGGAGCCTGAGGGGCCACTTTGCCAGTTGTGCTAACTTGAATCTCCGCCTTCATGGAGGAGTCAGCCGTGGTGTACTTGTCTGCTATGATTAGCAGCTCGTCGAGGGTTTCTGGCTTGTCGCAGAGGAGCTTGTGCTTGAGGAGGGTGCCTTCTCTGCACCCGGCTATAAAGTACTCGATAGCCTGCACCTCGTGCACGCCCTCGCAGGAGTTCCGAAGCTCGGTCCAACACGTGAGGTAGTTGCGAGTCGACTCGTTGGGACCTTGCATGCACAAGGAAAGCTGTCGAGGCTTGGGAGGACGCTTGTATGTGCTGGTGAAGTTGCGGACGAATGCTTCGGTGAAGTCGACCCAGCTGTTGATGCTGTGGGGCTTTAGGCTGTTCAGCCATGTTCGGGCCGTGCCCTAGAGCATGAGCGGAACGTATTTTACGGCGACTCGCTTGTTGTCGTTTCCTATGCTGACAGCCGTGGAGTAGTCAACCAGCCAGTCTTCCGGCTTCACGAAGCCAGTGTACTTGGGCTTGACTCTTGGGAGTGTGAACCCTTTGGCAAAGGGCTCGTCTCGAATGCGGGGCCCGGAACAAGGTGGACCCAGCTCATCTTCTTCTTCCAGCGCCAAGGATCAGTGATGTCGGTCGATCCGGTGGCGGGCGTCGTTTTCCCCGACTCCCTCGCAGCGGCCAAGGCGGTCACTGAGAGTCGGATGATCAACAGGCGGCGGGGTGACTCGCCTTTCCTTGCACGGAGGGTGAGGCGGATAGTCGTCCCGTCGTTCCACTTCTCTCGGGCGGCCGTCTCGGTCGCGCTCTATGGTAATGTGAGGCGGACAGTCTTCCTCGGGCACCGCCAGTCGGCGTCCGAGACGTCGCGCCTTGATCTCGGCGAAGGTCGTCGTTTTGCCTCTGTGGCGCCTCCGTGCGGCAGCCGGCCTCGTTCTGCGCGGCAGCCGCGTCGAGGAGCCGCTGGACTCGCTTCCATCATCAGGCGGTGCTCTTCGCCCTCGAAATTGTCCAGTTCGTCCGTCGCCGCCTGGGCGGCTCGAATGTTCTCCGCAGGCGTAGCGTACACAGGGCGACTCGCCCTGAACAGGTTGGCGATGGCTACGCCGCGCTGCTGGACCGCGCCGAGGTGGTTGGGCCCAGTTGGGGCTGGCGAGCCGCGAACAGCGCGATCCATCTCCCGCTGGTAGGCTTCTGACAAGCGTCTCATGCTAGCGAGGTTCTTCGCGCCTTTGACAAGCTGAAGGTGGCGCGCCTCCAACGTCTCCGCGTTAGCGTCTTCCGGAATGGGTGCAGTCAGGTCTTGTAGCACCGCGCCAAGTGGGTTATGCGCTCCTCCGCCAGGAGGCTCATCATGACTAATGACGAGCACCTCGGTGACGGTGCTTCCGTCACTCTACGCGGGAGGGAGAGGTTCGTGGTAGACCACCACATTAGTGGGGAATGCGTCGAGCGATGCGGTGTCGGAGTCGACCAGCATCGGGTCGGTGGAGCCTACAGACTCCAAGTCCACGACAGGCTCGCCGGAGACGTGGAGTTGATCGAGGTGGCCCGCAAGGAGGCTCTCGGAGCCGCCCGTGCCTGCGTTGGATGCAGGCTCATCGGAGAGGCGAACCTCGCCGACAAGTTCGGCGAGGAAGCTGGCTGCGCAAGCGATCTCAACGCCGCGCAGCACGTCAGCGCTGACTCCGTCCGGCGTGCCTGGCTGGCTGCGCTCGCCAGGGTGGAAAAGGGTTCCCGTCCAGAGCAGGTCTCCGGACGGCGGTGCACCATGCCCCACGGTGGGTGCCAAATGTCGGGGGTTGGGTGCGACATATGCCAAAGGATGGCTTATCATGGTGGGGGCGAGTAGAACGTCGCCGGTGCCTGGAAACGGGATGAGGCGAAGACATGCACGCCGGCGAATCTTACCCAGCTTCAGGGCTCTCCGGGGAGATAATACCCCTACTGCTGCTCTACTAGGTCTCCGCATGATCACTATGGAAAAGTGTTTACACGATTGCTCCTAGAGCTGTTTCCTGAAGGTAGGAGAAGGCAAGGCTAGCTCTCTCCTTCCTATATGGTCTGGTCTAGTGCTAATGGATTCCAACCCTTTACATGGGTGCCCTGGGGGTTTATATAGGCCTACCCCCCAGGGGTACAATGGTAATCCGGCTGGGCGTAGGACAAGCCGTCAGTCTCTCTGGCCGCCGTCTTATTCGCCGATTCCTGGGGCCCGCCGACTGGTGGGCCCCGCCGACTGGCTCGATACGGAGCCGACAGGCCGCGTCTGCCGCGGGCGGGTCTTGCCGGCTGCAGATTACTGTAGCCGTGCTTCTAATGATGCGGGCTCGGTCATGGGGTCGTGGCAACAGCTCCGCCGTCTGGCGGGTGATCACTGTTTCCATTCCCTGTCACATCTGGTTGATGGCGCGTGGGACCCGGGGGAGGAGCTGGCCGACTCCCGGGGGCCGACTCCCAACGAGTCCGACTTGTGGCGCACTTGCCGTCTTCTTGGGTCCCGCTGGCTGGTGGGACCCACTGCCCCAAGGCCGTACGGACAAGCCGTCGTGGGCGCAGGATTCGGTCCACCGGTGCTGATGGCAGGGCTGGCATGGCAACAGTGCCACGCCGCACGGAGATCTCCGTGAGTACGGCGTACTGTAGCCATGCCTGCCTCTGGAAAGGGGCGGGAGCAGGCTTCACTGTAGCCACTCCCCTGTCATGTCCCTCTTGATGAGGACAGTGTGTTGGTTGGAGTCGCGGGCCGACTCCCCAAGGCCGGCTTCTCGGGAAGCCGTCAATCAAGAGTCGGCTTATCCTGAAGTCGTTCCTGGGACTCGTCCGTGAGTGGCTAGTTGGTTGCCTTGTTGCCGACTTCTCAGAAGGCGGCTCTTCGTCCTGGGGTCTTGAGGGGCGCAGCCTACCCCAATGTCTTAAAAGGTTCTGGGACTCGGGTTAGCCTACTCGTGGCCCATTACTCCGACTGTAGTCCCCGAAGCTGATGAGGCGCCGCGGACGATCGGCCGAGGAGCCTCAGTAGTTTCTCTTTCCAGGTGCCCGAGACATGGATTTTGCTTGACTTCGGCCGGGCCGACTAGAAGGAGTCGGACTCGCCCAATTCTGACTTGCGCAATATTTCAAATGTCGCGGCGGGATCCAAGTAGCGTGCAGGCTAAGCTTCCTAGACGCCCGTTCTGGGCCTGTCACGTGGCAATACGCGACCGGGCCAGTCTGCCAGCCTACGTGCGTGACGGGACAGGCCTGTAGGCGGGGCCCGCCACTACCACACCTCGGCGCTCGAGCGGATCTACTGTGGTCCGACCAGACGATTGGGATTCCCGTGAAGTTACTGCGTGCAGTAACTTTCGTTGTGGAAACGTGGGGGTCGTGGGCGCAGTAAATCCCACGACCGCCCCCTCGGCTTCGCAGCCCATGAGGCTATAAGTAGGGGGAGGAGGGGGGTGCGGCGGAGCACGCGCGCCCCTTCTCCACGTCACTCCTTGCTCTTCTTCTCCTTCTTCTTCTTCTTCTTCTTCTTCCTCGCACCGCCGCGCGCCCAAGATTTGCCGAACATCGCGGCGATCCGCTCTCGATGACTTCTTCTTCTGCCGCCGCACCTCCCTCGGTGCATTCCGGCACCTGGGATGGCTCAGAAGTCCACGACGATCATATCGAGTTCCTCCTCAAGACTCATCGGCTTCCCGGCGAAGATTACGTGGGGGTACGCCTTTCCCCGAGAGGGGAGATCTCTCCGGCGCCGGAGGAGGGCGAGCGGGTTATCTTCCGCTCGCACTGCCTGCGCGGATTGGGGCTGCCGGCGAGCAGCTTCTTCCACTCCTTTCTGGAGTTCTACAGCCTCCAGCCGCACCACCTCACGCCCAATACGGTGGTGCTGCTGTCCACCTTCATGGCCTTGTGTGAAGGCTTCCTCGGAGTCCTCCCCACCCTCTTGCTCTGGGGGGAGTTCTTCTTCTCCAAGCTCGGCACCCAGGCTGCAGGCGTGTTGGCTCAGTGTGGCGCATTCATCGCCGTGTGGAGGTTGGGGGCCGACAACCCCTTCCCCACCATCAAGCTGATAAAGTCGGTGAAGATGTGGCAGCGATCGTATTTCTACGTGAAGAGCGTCTTCGCGGGGGGCGATTGGGTCAACCTGCTGGCCTTCGAAGCCGGCCCACCGGCAGGGAGATTGCCCAACTGGTCGTTTCGGGCCAAGTCGCTGACGCTTGCGGGAGCCGGTGCCGTCACACGACTCCGAGTGCTGACGCAGTCGGAGGGCATGACTGGTCCGGACCTGTTGGCCGCCTTCGTGGCGCGCCGAGTTCTCCCACTCCAAGGCCGCCCCCACATGATATGCCAATTGAGTGGGAGCCGTGACCCGAGTCGGATGTGCACCAAGGAGATGCCTCACGAGGAGGTGGCCTACATGGTGAACTACCTCTCGGACTACAAACTCGGCAAGGAGTCGTACTCCCGCGCCAAC
>NW_021168941.1:0-2434 GCF_002162155.2 Triticum dicoccoides
TCTTCACCAAGCCCGCGCTATGGACGCTGACGCCATCGAGGTCGATGTCCCGGAGGTCAACGCCACGGTGGCTGCCCTCCACTCATCGCCGCTAGACCATGATGCCGTTTAGCCAACCATGGTGCTCCCCACCGGATTCTTCACCAAGCTAGCTCTATGGAGGCCAACGGCACACAAGTCACCATCACCACTCACGCCCACTTCGCCACGAGGCGCCGCGGAAGGACAACGGCACAGAGCATGCCACGATGCCGCCCACCGTTCGATGTCGCCAAGCCGGCGCCATGGAGGCCGATGCCACGGAGACCACCCCCACTCCTCGCGCCCACTTCGTCACACGGTGCCGCGGAACACAATGACACAGGGCACGCCACGGCGCCGCCCACCGTCAATATCGTCAAGATGGTGCCTTGGAGGTCGATGACACGTAGGTCAGCCTCACCGCTCTATGGAGCCCGTCGTCCGCTTCGTCGCGCTGGAGGGACGCCGCTGAAGACGGTGATCTGGAGTTCGCCGTCGGGCCATTCGTTCACTTCATCAAGATGGTGCCGTAGAAGTCGACGACGCAGAACTCGCCATCACACTGCTCACCTCCATTTCATCACGCCGAGGACCACGACATGGTGCTCGCCACGATGCCTCCCGGCGTTCAAATCACCCGTCACACCCTTCGCCCACCTCGACGAGCCGGTACCATGAAGGACGAAGCCGCGGACCCTGTCGACATCACCGACTCCTTCACGTGGCATGACGGTGCTGCTCGCGTCTCCTTCAAGGGAAACGAGATCCCATTTGGCATCGGCGCGTCTTACATCATTCAAGAAGAAGAGGTGGAGCTCGTCACAGCGTCGTACATTCGTGGCGCCGCACGCTCAAGGAAGAGTCCCTGCAAGTGACGCCACATCATGAAGATGACACCTTACAACGGTGCCTGTATCCTGCTTGTGAAGATGGTGCCTTGCCACAGTGCCGCTGCTACACGCGTCACGCTCATTCATAGGCCGGAGCCGAGCAGGTTGGCACCGCCCGAGGACAAGGCGCGGCTGCAGGGCGACGCGACTTCAACAACAACACCGCTCCTCTACGGTCTCGTGAGACGATGCCTTGACTACGCCGACTGCCGTGGACTCAGCGTCTGGCCGGGACGAGGTGTCGACCACTCAGGCCACGCTGGCGCGAGCAACACGACGGTCATCACCGATGATGGTCTCCACCGACAATTACTCCCGCAAGGCGTAGCCCCTTGCACACCCTGAGAAGCTACTGGTCGTCGAGAAGTCCGAGCCGAGCGCGATCCATGCTACCCCAACAACAACTCCACCAACGCCGTCAAGACCGACGAGGCACGACGGCGAGGGCAAGCGCGGCCACCGCAAAGGCCACGCTACTTGCGGCGCGTGTACCGACGAGGACATGGGCTCTGCCGTCGCCCACACACACATCACCATCATCATGCATGGAGAACGCGAAGCGAAGACGACGAAGACGACCACACAGCTCAATCGGAGGTATCCCGCGGAGCAACCCGCGGGAGTAATTAACCGGGAGCTTTTCGAGGCCCCGGGAACCAGGAGATCACACAATCGCCACAGCCATCTTGGGCGTGCTAGTAGGCCACGGAGCGCACCCTTTTTTTTGGGATATTGTAATTTTATTTATCCAGTGAGATTAATGAAATACATGTTCCCGTATCTCTTTTTCTTTTGTGTACTATAGTACACTGGCACGCCCGCATACACAGTTTTCTTTCCCCGGCGTCTGAGAGAAACACACTCCCTTCTTCCCTTCTCCCCGGAGTCCTTAGCCGATGTTTTTCTCGTGTCAAACAAATTGGCACGCCCGGTGGGACGTGGTTCTCCTCCCATCTCTGCTTCGCTGTGGTCGTCTGAATCGTCTTCGCCCGTCTCCCAATCCACACAGCATGCTGCATGACAAGGCATCGGCGAGGATTTCCGTTGATCGAGATCCCTTTTTCTGCAGGTGGACTCTCACACGGAAGCAACTCGGAGCCATCGGTGCTACAGTTTGGATCGATGCCAGCAATGATCGTCATCGAGCTCGGTGACAAGGTCTACGTGCACGAAGCTCAAGATCCTGCGCAGTTCCAAACTGTGCAATCAAGGAAGGCGCAAAGGCGGGAGGCCGCCAAGGCGAAGAAGGAGCGTCGGGAGCTAATGCTCGAGGCACGTGCCCTGTTGAAGGAATCGACAAGGGCGGATATGAAAGGAGACATGGAGGCGTCTCAACGCCTTCGCGCCAAGGCCGCCAACAGGCGGGCAAGAGCGGCATCCCATCATGCCCCTACCCCATTTCCACACATGAAGCCTTCACGACCAGCACCTCGACGCACCGAGGTTGAGCTGCTCGAAGGTTTGGAGGCCATCGCCCAGAACTTGCGGAAACTCATGGCAAACGCACGTTTGTCGGAAAGCCC
>NW_021168942.1:0-1403 GCF_002162155.2 Triticum dicoccoides
GACGCTAGCTTCGACTCAGATCTGGATGACTCTAAGTCACAAACCGGATACGTGTATATGTTGAATGGTGGAGCAGTAAGCTGGTGCAGCTGCAAGCAGAGCGTCGTGGCGGGATCTACGTGTGAAGCGGAGTACATGGCAGCCTCGGAGGCAGCGCATGAAGCGATTTGGGTGAAGGAGTTCATCACCGACCTAGGAGTCATACCCAATGCGTCGGGGCCGATCAAACTCTTCTGTGACAACACTGGAGCTATTGCCCTCGCCAAGGAGCCCAGGTTTCACAAGAAGACCAGGCACATCAAGCGTCGTTTCAACTCCATCTGTGAAAATGTTCAAGATGGAGACATAGAGATTTGCAAAGTGCACACGGATCTGAATGTCGCAGATCCGCTGACTAAACCTCTCTCGCGTGCAAAACATGATCAACACCAGAACTCTATGGGTGTTCGTTTCATCACAATGTAACTAGATTGGTGACTCTAGTGCAAGTGGGAGACTGTTGGAAATATGCCCTAGAGGCAATAATAAAAGTATTATTATATTTCAATGTTCATGATAAATGTCTTTTATTCATGCTATAACTGTATTATCCGGAAATTGTAATACACGTGTGAATACTTAGACCACAATACGTCCCTGGTGAGCCTCTAGTTGACTAGCTCGTTGTGATCAACAAATAGTCATGGTTTCCTGACTATGGACATTGGATGTCGTTGATAACAGGATCACATCATTAGGAGAATGATGTGATGGACAAGACCCAATCCTAAGCATAGCATAAAAGATCGTGTAGTTCGTTTTGCTAGAGCTTTGCCAGTGTCAAGTATCTCTTCCTTCGACCATGAGATCGTGTAACTCCCGGATACCGTAAGAGTGCCTTGGGTGTATCAAACGTCACAACGTAACTGGGTGACTATAAAGGTGCATTACAGGCATCTCCGAAAGTAGCTGTTGGGTTGACACGGATCGAGACTGGGATTTGTCACTCCGTATGACGGAGAGGTATCTCTGGGCCCACTCGGTAATGCATCATCATAATGAGCTCAATGTGACCAAGGTGTTGGACACGGGATCATGCATTACGGTACAAGTAAAGTGACTTGCCGGTAACGAGACTGAACAAGGTATTGGGATACCGACGATCGAGTCTCGGGCAAGTAACGTACCGATTGACAAAGGGAATTGCATACAGGGTTTGATCGAATCCTCGACATCGTGGTTCATCCGATGACAACATCGAGGAGCATGTGGGAGCCATCATGGGTATCCAGATCCCGCTGTTGGTTATTGACTGAGAGCGTCTCGGTCATGTCTGCATGTCTCCCGAACCCGTAGGGTCTACACACTTAAGGTTCGGTGACGCTAGGGTTATTAGGAAGACTAGTATGTGACTACCGAATGTT
>NW_021168943.1:0-1080 GCF_002162155.2 Triticum dicoccoides
GAACCCAAGTCGGAAAAATGCGTATTCATAGGATACCCTAAGGAAACTATAGGGTATACCTTCTACTTAAGATCCGAAGGCAAGATCTTTGTTGCCAAGAACGGATGCTTTCTGGAAAAAGAGTTTCTCTCGAAAGAAGTAAGTGGGAGGAAAGTAGAACTCGATGAAGTACTACCTCTTGAGCGGGATAGTGACGCAGCACAGGAAACCGTTCCTGTGATGCCCACACCAACTGAAGAGGAAAACCATGATAATGATCAAAGTACTTCGGATCAAGTTACTGCTGAACTTCGTAGGTCCACAAGGACACGTTCCGCACCAGAATGGTACGACAACCCTGTCCTGGAAATCATGTTGTTAGACAACAATGAACCTTCGAACTATGAAGAAGCAATGACGGGCCCGGATTCCAACAAATGGCTTGAAGCCATGAAATCCGAGATAGAATCCATGTATGAAAACAAAGTATGGACTTTGACAGACTTGCCCGATGATCGGCGAGCGATAGAAAACAAATGGATCTTTAAGAAGAAGACGGACGCGGATGGTAATGTTACCATCTATAAAGCTCAACTTGTCGCTAAGGGTTATCGACAGGTTCAAGGGATTGACTACGACGAGACATTCTCTCCCGTAGCGAAGCTAAAGTCCGTCCGAATCATGTTAGCAATTGCCGCATACTATGATTATGAGATATGGCAGATGGACGTCAAAACAGCATTCCTTAACGGGCATCTTAAGGAAGAACTGTATATGATGCAGCCGGAAGGTTTTGTCGATCCTCAGAACGCTAACAAAGTATGCAAGCTCCAGCGATCCATTTATGGACTGGTGCAAGCATCTCGGAGTTGGAACATTCGTTTTGATGAGATGATCAAAGCGTTTGGGTTTATGCAGACTTATGGAGAAGCCTGCGTTTACAAAAAGGTGAGTGGGAGCTCTGTAGCATTTCTCATATTATATGTAGATGACATACTCCTGATGGGAAATAATATAGAATTTCTGGACAGCATTAAGGCCTACTTGAATAAGTGTTTTTCAATGAAGGACCTTGGAGAAGCTGCTTATATATTAGGCATC
>NW_021168944.1:0-1194 GCF_002162155.2 Triticum dicoccoides
TTAACTGCCGGACCTCTTTCTCTTTGCACCCCAACACCCCGTCACAACAGTCCGCTAGCCCATCTAAACCCCCTTCATGCTCTCCGTCGTTGGATCACGATCGTGTGGGCAAAAATTGAAGGAAATATGCCTTAGAGGCAATAATAAAGTTATTATTTATTTCCTTATTTCATGATAAATGTTTATTATTCATGCTAGAATTGTATTAACCGGAAACATAATACATGTGTGAATACATAGACAAAACATAACGTCACTAGTATGCCTCTACTTGACTAGCTCGTTTATCAAAGATGGTTATGTTTCCTAGCCATGGACAAAAGAGTTGTCATTTGATTAACGGGATCACATCATTAGGAGAATGATGTGATTGACTTGACCCATTTCGTTAGCCTAGCACTTGATCGTTTAGTATGTTGCTATTGCTTTCTTCATAACTTATACATGTTCCTGTAACTATGAGATTATGCAACTCCCGTTTATCGGAGGAACACTTTGGGTACTACCGAACGTCACAACGTAACTGGGTGATTATAAAGGAGTACTACAGGTGTCTCCGAAGGTACATGTTGAGTTGGCGTATTTCGAGATTAGGTTTTGTCACTCCAATTGTCGGAGAGGTATCTCTGGGCCCTCTTGGTAATGCACATCATTATAAGCCTTGCAAGCAATGTAACCAATGAGTTGGTTACGGGATGATGCATTACAGAACGAGTAAAGAGACTTGCCGGTGACGAGATTGAACTAGGTATTGGATACCGACGATCGAATCTCGGGCAAGTAACATACCGATGACAAAGGGAACAACGTATGTTGTTATGCGGTTTGACCGATAAAGATCTTCGTAGAATATGTAGGAGCCAATATGGGCATCCAGGTCCCGCTATTGGTTATTGACCGAGAATGGTTCTAGGTCATGTCTACATAGTTCTCGAACCCGTAGGGTCCGCACGCTTAAGGTTTCAATGACAATTATATTATGAATTTATGAGTTTTGATGTACCGAAGGAGTTCGGAGTCCCGTATGAGATCGGGGACATGACGAGGAGTCTCGAAATGGTTGAGACGTAAAGATCGATATATTGGACGACTATATTCGGAGTTCGGAAAGGTTCCGAGTGATTCGGGTATTTTTCGGAGTACCGGAGAGTTACGGGAAGCCGCCGGGGAGAAGTATTGGGCCTTATTGGGCCG